>NC_134356.1:669160637-669230637 GCF_048569485.1 Anomaloglossus baeobatrachus | reverse complement strand
CAGTGTACAAATATATGAGGGGACAGTACAGAGATCTGTACATACACCTAGGCCTGCGACGGGACGAGGCGGCATCCACTACTGTTACAGGAAAGAAGGTTTAATCATAATCATAGACGAGGATTCTTTACTGTAAGAGCAGTGACGCTATGGAACTCTCTGCCGCATGGTGTTGTAATGGTTAATTCACTACTAAAATGTAAGAGAGGGTACAAGGACCTGTGTCCACAGACGCACACGTACCCGCAGTGATCCACAGGCCCGGGGGTAGGAGATCAGACAGGAGCGGATTCCCTCCAGGGCCGGTACCAGGCACTAGAAGAGAAATGTGGCATTAAAGGCGCTGATCGGAAGCGGAGTCTCGTGTCGCTGCACCACCGCAGCACTCACCTGACGCCTCAGGCCCAGCAAGGAGGTGAGGAGCCCGGGGATGTGATTGGTGGAGATCTCTCTGGATAATTCCGGCAGCGCGGAGGAGTGGGCGAGCAGAGAGCGCAGCACAAACACCGCCAGGCTGATCACCCGCGGAGGGTCCTGAGACTGCGGGAAGAGAGAGGGTGCATGGTAATATCGGGAACTCGGCGGGCACCTGTCACCCTGGCATAGCACCAGTGCTGGAAGGGGAAAAGTGGTGGGTGATCCAGAGGAGCCCAGAGACAAGACCCCGGACTGAGGCCCGGCGAGGCACTGCTCTACATCTCCTCTGCATCCGCATCTGTTCTACTCTGAAAAGAGAAGCAGGTTAAGCCGCTCTCATCTGCAGCCACTGAAGCACAGAGGATTTCAGAATACGGCGTGAACTAATCAAATGAGAGGCAGTGAGTGCACACTAAGTGATTGATGAATCAGGACCACAGAACACTAGCAATCGCCAGGGATACAGACCGCCCGGCAATCGCCAGGGATACAGACCGCCCGGCAATCGCCAGGGATACAGACCGCCCGGCAATCGCCAGGGATACAGACCGCCCGACAATCGCCAGGGATACAGACCGCCCGGCAATCGCCAGGGATACAGACCGCCCGGCAATCCCCAGGGTTACAGACCGCCCTGCAATCCCCAGGGTTACAGACCGCCCGGCAATCCCCAGGGTTACAGACCGCCCGGCAATCCCCAGGGTTACAGACCGCCCGGCAATCCCCAGGGATACAGACCGCCCGGCAATCGCCAGGGATACAGACCGCCCGGCAATCGCCAGGGATACAGACCGCCCGACAATCGCCAGGGATACAGACCGCCCGACAATCGCCAGGGATACAGACCGCCCGACAATCGCCAGGGATACAGACCGCCCGACAATCGCCAGGGATACAGACCGCCCGGCAATCGCCAGGGATACAGACCGCCCGGCAATCGCCAGGGATACAGACCGCCCGGCAATCGCCAGGGATACAGACCGCCCGGCAATCGCCAGGGATACAGACTGCCCCCGCCCCTCACCTGTATGACCTGCAGGATGCTGCGGATCCAGGACACACAGTGCTGCTGGAACACATCTGTAGAGGACTCTTCTACAACCAGCGACAGCAGCGACAGCCCCTCAGGCCTGCAAGAGACGCACAGATGAGCACACGGCCGGGCACAGGGGGCCGCACCACACCGAACCCGGCACAGGGGGCCGCACCACACCGCGCCTGGGACACGCGGCCAGGCACAGGGGGCCGCACCACACCGAACCCAGCACACGCGGCCAGGCACAGGGGGCCACACCACACCGAGCCTGGGACACGCGGCCAGGCACAGGGGGCCGCACCACACCGCACAGGAGAGGGCACCTACCGGGTATCTGCAGACAGGAGGCGAGAGCTACAGCAGCCGAGGAGGCCGGAGACCGCACCAGAGGAGGCCTGAAACCAGAGGGAAAGCAAGGTAACACGGCACAAAACCTCAGGGGGAAGAAGGGACAAGCGGGCTGTGGTGATGATGATGATGGGGGTAGGAGTACAGGGGGCTGTGGTGATGATGATGGGGGTAGGAGTACAGGGGGCTGTGGTGATGATGATGGGGGTAGGAGTACAGGGGGCTGTGATGATGATGATGGGGGTAGGAGTACAGGGGGCTGTGATGATGATGATGGGGGTAGGAGTACAGGGGGCTGTGGTGATGATGATGGGGGTAGGAGTACAGGGGGCTGTGATGATGATGATGGGGGTAGGAGTACAGGGGGCTGTGATGATGATGATGGGGGTAGGAGTACAGGGGGCTGTGGTGATGATGATGGGGGTAGGAGTACAGGGGGCTGTGGTGATGATGATGGGGGTAGGAGTACACGGGGCTGTGATGATGATGATGGGGGTAGGAGTACAGGGGGCTGTGATGATGATGATGGGGGTAGGAGTACAGGGGGCTGTGGTGATGATGATGGGGGTAGGAGTACAGGGGGCTGTGGTGATGATGATGGGGGTAGGAGTACACGGGGCTGTGGTGATGATGATGATGGGGGTAGGAGTACACGGGGCTGTGGTGATGATGATGATGGGGGTAGGAGTACACGGGACTGTGGTGATGATGATGATGGGGGTAGGAGTACAGGGGGCTGTGCTGATGATGATGGGGGTGGGAGTACACGGGGGCTGTGATGATGATGATGGGGGTGGGAGTACAGGGGGCTGTGATGATGATGATGGGGGTAGGAGTACAGGGGGCTGTGGTGATGATGATGGGGGTAGGAGTACAGGGGGCTGTGGTGATGATGATGGGGGTAGGAGTACAGGGGGCTGTGATGATGATGATGATGGGGGTAGGAGTACACGGGGCTGTGGTGATGATGATGATGGGGGTAGGAGTACACGGGACTGTGGTGATGATGATGATGGGGGTAGGAGTACACAGGGCTGTGGTGATGATGATGGGGGTGGGAGTACACGGGGGCTGTGGTGATGATGATGATGGGGGTAGGAGTACACAGGGCTGTGGTGATGATGATGATGATGGGGGTGGGAGTACACGGGGCTGTGGTGATGATGATGATGATGGGGGTAGGAGTACACGGGACTGTGGTGATGATGATGATGGGGGTAGGAGTACAGGGGGCTGTGCTGATGATGATGGGGGTGGGAGTACACGGGGCTGTGGTGATGATGATGATGATGGGGGTAGGAGTACACGGGACTGTGGTGATGATGATGATGGGGGTAGGAGTACAGGGGGCTGTGCTGATGATGATGGGGGTGGGAGTACACGGGGGCTGTGATGATGATGATGGGGGTGGGAGTACAGGGGGCTGTGATGATGATGATGGGGGTAGGAGTACAGGGGGCTGTGGTGATGATGATGGGGGTAGGAGTACAGGGGGCTGTGGTGATGATGATGGGGGTAGGAGTACACGGGGCTGTGATGATGATGATGGGGGTAGGAGTACAGGGGGCTGTGATGATGATGATGATGGGGGTAGGAGTACACGGGGCTGTGGTGATGATGATGATGGGGGTAGGAGTACACGGGACTGTGGTGATGATGATGATGGGGGTAGGAGTACACAGGGCTGTGGTGATGATGATGGGGGTGGGAGTACACGGGGGCTGTGGTGATGATGATGATGGGGGTAGGAGTACACGGGGGCTGTGGTGATGATGATGATGGGGGTAGGAGTACACAGGGCTGTGGTGATGATGATGATGATGGGGGTGGGAGTACACGGGGCTGTGGTGATGATGATGATGATGGGGGTAGGAGTACACGGGGCTGTGGTGATGATGATGATGGGGGTAGGAGTACAGGGGGCTGTGGTGATGATGATGGGGGCAGGAGTACAGGGGGCTGTGGTGATGATGATGGGGGCAGGAGTACAGGGGGCTGTGGTGATGATGGGGGTAGGAGTACACGGGGCTGTGGTGATGATGATGGGGGTAGGAGTACACGGGGCTGTGGTGATGATGATGGGGGTAGGAGTACAGGGGGCTGTGGTGATGATGATGATGGGGGTAGGAGTACACGGTGCTGTGCTGATGATGATGGGGGTAGGAGTACAGGGGGCTGTGGTGATGATGATGGGGGTAGGAGTACAGGGGGCTGTGGTGATGATGATGGGGGTAGGAGTACAGGGGGCTGTGGTGATGATGATGGGGGTAGGAGTACAGGGGGCTGTGGTGATGATGATGGGGGTAGGAGTACAGGGGGCTGTGGTGATGATGATGGGGGTAGGAGTACAGGGGGCTGTGGTGATGATGATGGGGGTAGGAGTACAGGGGGCTGTGGTGATGATGATGGGGGTAGGAGTACAGGGGGCTGTGGTGATGATGATGGGGTAGGAGTACAGGGGGCTGTGGGGATGATGATGGGGTAGGAGTACAGGGGGCTGTGGTGGTGATGATGGGGGTAGGAGTACAGGGGGCTGTGGTGATGATGATGGGGGTAGGAGTACAGGGGGCTGTGGTGATGATGATGGGGGTAGGAGTACACGGGGCTGTGGTGATGATGATGGGGGTAGGAGTACACGGGGCTGTGGTGATGATGATGGGGGTAGGAGTACACGGGGCTGTGGTGATGATGATGGGGGTAGGAGTACAGGGGGCTGTGGTGATGATGATGATGGGGGTAGGAGTACAGGGGGCTGTGGTGATGATGATGGGGGTAGGAGTACAGGGGGCTGTGGTGATGATGATGGGGGTAGGAGTACAGGGGGCTGTGGTGATGATGATGGGGGTAGGAGTACAGGGGGCTGTGATGATGATGATGGGGGTAGGAGTACAGGGGGCTGTGATGATGATGATGGGGGTAGGAGTACAGGGGGCTGTGGTGATGATGATGGGGGTAGGAGTACAGGGGGCTGTGATGATGATGATGGGGGTAGGAGTACAGGGGGCTGTGATGATGATGGGGGTAGGAGTACAGGGGGCTGTGGTGATGATGATGGGGGTAGGAGTACAGGGGGCTGTGGTGATGATGATGGGGGTAGGAGTACACGGGGCTGTGATGATGATGATGGGGGTAGGAGTACAGGGGGCTGTGATGATGATGATGGGGGTAGGAGTACAGGGGGCTGTGGTGATGATGATGGGGGTAGGAGTACAGGGGGCTGTGGTGATGATGATGGGGGTAGGAGTACACGGGGCTGTGGTGATGATGATGATGGGGGTAGGAGTACACGGGGCTGTGGTGATGATGATGATGGGGGTAGGAGTACACGGGACTGTGGTGATGATGATGATGGGGGTAGGAGTACACAGGGCTGTGGTGATGATGATGGGGGTGGGAGTACACGGGGGCTGTGATGATGATGATGGGGGTGGGAGTACAGGGGGCTGTGATGATGATGATGGGGGTAGGAGTACAGGGGGCTGTGGTGATGATGATGGGGGTAGGAGTACAGGGGGCTGTGGTGATGATGATGGGGGTAGGAGTACACGGGGCTGTGATGATGATGATGGGGGTAGGAGTACAGGGGGCTGTGATGATGATGATGGGGGTAGGAGTACAGGGGGCTGTGGTGATGATGATGGGGGTAGGAGTACAGGGGGCTGTGGTGATGATGATGGGGGTAGGAGTACACGGGGCTGTGGTGATGATGATGATGGGGGTAGGAGTACACGGGACTGTGGTGATGATGATGATGGGGGTAGGAGTACACAGGGCTGTGGTGATGATGATGGGGGTGGGAGTACACGGGGGCTGTGGTGATGATGATGATGGGGGTAGGAGTACACAGGGCTGTGGTGATGATGATGATGATGGGGGTGGGAGTACACGGGGCTGTGGTGATGATGATGATGATGGGGGTGGGAGTACACGGGGCTGTGGTGATGATGATGATGATGGGGGTAGGAGTACACGGGGCTGTGGTGATGATGATGATGGGGGTAGGAGTACAGGGGGCTGTGGTGATGATGATGGGGTAGGAGTACAGGGGGCTGTGGTGATGATGATGATGGGGGTAGGAGTACAGGGGGCTGTGCTGATGATGATGGGGGTAGGAGTACAGGGGGCTGTGGTGATGATGATGGGGGTAGGTTTACAGGGGGCTGTGGTGATGATGATGGGGGTAGGAGTACAGGGGGCTGTGGTGATGATGATGGGGGTAGGAGTACAGGGGGCTGTGGTGATGATGATGATGGGGGTAGGAGTACAGGGGGCTGTGGTGATGATGATGGGGGTAGGAGTACAGGGGGCTGTGGTGATGATGATGGGGGTAGGAGTACAGGGGGCTGTGATGATGATGATGGGGGTAGGAGTACAGGGGGCTGTGATGATGATGATGGGGGTAGGAGTACAGGGGGCTGTGGTGATGATGATGGGGGTAGGAGTACAGGGGGCTGTGGTGATGATGATGGGGGTAGGAGTACACGGGGCTGTTGTGATGATGATGATGGGGGTAGGAGTACACGGGGCTGTGGTGATGATGATGATGGGGGTAGGAGTACACGGGACTGTGGTGATGATGATGATGGGGGTAGGAGTACACGGGGCTGTGGTGATGATGATGGGGGTGGGAGTATAAGGGGGCTGTGGTGATGATGATGATGGGGGTAGGAGTACACAGGGCTGTGGTGATGATGATGATGATGGGGGTGGGAGTACACGGGGCTGTGGTGATGATGATGATGATGGGGGTAGGAGTACACGGGGCTGTGGTGATGATGATGATGGGGGTAGGAGTACAGGGGGCTGTGGTGATGATGATGGGGGCAGGAGTACAGGGGGCTGTGGTGATGATGATGGGGGCAGGAGTACAGGGGGCTGTGGTGATGATGGGGGTAGGAGTACACGGGGCTGTGATGATGATGATGGGGGTAGGAGTACAGGGGGCTGTGGTGATGATGATGATGGGGGTAGGAGTACACGGTGCTGTGCTGATGATGATGGGGGTAGGAGTACAGGGGGCTGTGGTGATGATGATGGGGGTAGGAGTACAGGGGGCTGTGGTGATGATGATGGGGGTAGGAGTACAGGGGGCTGTGGTGATGATGATGGGGGTAGGAGTACAGGGGGCTGTGGTGATGATGATGGGGGTAGGAGTACAGGGGGCTGTGGTGATGATGATGGGGGTAGGAGTACAGGGGGCTGTGGTGATGATGATGGGGTAGGAGTACAGGGGGCTGTGGGGATGATGATGGGGTAGGAGTACAGGGGGCTGTGGTGGTGATGATGGGGGTAGGAGTACAGGGGGCTGTGATGATGATGATGGGGGTAGGAGTACACGGGGCTGTGGTGATGATGATGGGGGTAGGAGTACAGGGGGCTGTGGTGATGATGATGGGGTGGGAGTACAGGGGGCTGTGGTGATGATGATGGGGGTAGGAGTACAGGGGGCTGTGCTGATGATGATGGGGGTAGGAGTACAGGGGGCTGTGCTGATGATGATGGGGGTAGGAGTATAGGGGGTTGTGCTGATGATGATGGGGGTAGGAGTACAGGGGGCTGTGGTGATGATGATGGGGGTAGGAGTACAGGGGGCTGTGGTGATGATGATGGGGGTAGGAGTACAGGGGGCTGTGGTGATGATGATGGGGGTAGTAGTACAGGGGCTGTGGTGATGATGATGGGGGTAGTAGTACAGGGGCTGTGGTGATGATGGGGGTAGGATTACAGGGGGCTGTGATGATGATGATGGGGTAGGAGTACACGGGGCTGTGGTGATGATGATGGGGGTAGGAGTACAGGGGGCTGTGGTGATGATGATGGGGTGGGAGTACAGGGGGCTGTGGTGATGATGATGGGGGTGGGAGTACAGGGGGTTGTGGTGATGATGATGGGGGTAGGAGTACAGGGGGCTGTGGTGATGATGATGGGGGTAGTAGTACAGGGGCTGTGGTGATGATGGGGGTAGGATTACAGGGGGCTGTGATGATGATGATGGGGTAGGAGTACACGGGGCTGTGGTGATGATGATGGGGGTAGGAGTACAGGGGGCTGTGGTGATGATGATGGGGTGGGAGTACAGGGGGCTGTGGTGATGATGATGGGGGTGGGAGTACAGCGGGCTGTGGTGATGATGATGGGGGTAGGAGTACAGGGGGCTGTGATGATGATGGGGGTAGGAGTACAGGGGGCTGTGGTGATGATGGGGGTAGGAGTACAGGGGGCTGTGGTGATGATGATGGGGGTGGGAGTACAGCGGGCTGTGCTGATGATGATGGGGGTAGGAGTACAGGGGGCTGTGGTGATGATGATGGGGGTAGGAGTGCAGGGGGCTGTGGTGATGATGATGGGGGTAGGAGTACAGGGGGCTGTGGTGATGATGGGGGTAGGAGTACAGGGGGCTGTGGTGATGATGATGGGGGTAGGAGTGCAGGGGGCTGTGGTGATGATGATGGGGGTAGGAGTGCAGGGGGCTGTGGTGATGATGATGGGGGTAGGAGTGCAGGGGGCTGTGGTGATGATGATGGGGGTAGGAGTACAGGGGGCTGTGGTGATGATGATGGGGGTAGGAGTACAGGGGGCTGTGATGATGATGATGATGATGATGGGGGTAGGAGTACAGGGGGCTGTGATGATGATGATGGGGGTAGGAGTACAGGGGGCTGTGGTGATGATGATGGGGGCAGGAGTACACGGGGCTGTGGTGATGATGATGGGGGTAGGAGTACACGGGGCTGTGGTGATGATGGGGGTAGGAGTACAGGGGGCTGTGGTGATGATGGGGGTAGGAGTGCAAAGGGCTGTGGTGATGATGATGATGGGGTAGGAGTACAGGGGGCTGTGGTGATGATGATGGGGGTAGGAGTACAGGGGGCTGTGGTGGTGATGATGATGGGGGTAGGAGTACAGGGGGCTGTGATGATGATGATGGGAGTAGGAGTACAGGGGGCTGTGATGATGATGATGGGGGTAGGAGTACAGGGGGCTGTGGTGATGATGATGGGGGTAGGAGTACAGGGGGCTGTGGTGATGATGATGGGGGTAGGAGTACAGGGGGCTGTGATGATGATGGGGGTAGGAGTGCAGGGGGCTGTGGTGATGATGATGGGGGTAGGAGTACAGGGGGCTGTGATGATGATGATGATGGGGGTAGGAGTACAGGGGGCTGTGATGATGATGATGATGGGGGTAGGAGTACAGGGGGCTGTGGTGATGATGATGGGGGTAGGAGTACACGGGACTGTGATGATGATGATGGGGGTAGGAGTACAGGGGGCTGTGGTGTGATGATGATGGGGGTGGGAGTACAGGGGGCTGTGATGATGATGATGATGGGGGTAGGAGTACACGGGGCTGTGGTGATGATGATGGGGGTAGGAGTACAGGGGGCTGTGATGATGATGGGGGTAGGAGTGCAGGGGGCTGTGGTGATGATGATGGGGGTAGGAGTACAGGGGGCTGTGATGATGATGATGGGGGTAGGAGTACAGGGGGCTGTGGTGATGATGATGGGGGTAGGAGTACACGGGGCTGTGATGATGATGATGGGGGTAGGAGTACAGGGGGCTGTGATGATGATGATGGGGGTAGGAGTACAGGGGGCTGTGATGATGATGATGATGGGGGTAGGAGTACACAGGGCTGTGGTGATGATGATGGGGGTAGGAGTACACGGGGCTGTGATGATGATGATGGGGGTAGGAGTACAGGGGGCTGTGATGATGATGATGGGGGTAGGAGTACAGGGGGCTGTGATGATGATGATGGGGGTAGGAGTACAGGGGGCTGTGGTGATGATGATGGGGGTAGGAGTACAAGGGGCTGTGGTGATGATGATGGGGGTAGGAGTACAAGGGGCTGTGGTGATGATGATGGGGGTAGGAGTACAGGGGGCTGTGGTGATGATGATGGGGGTAGGAGTACAAGGGGCTGTGGTGATGATGATGGGGGTAGGAGTACAGGGGGCTGTGGTGATGATGATGGGGGTACGAGTACAGGGGGCTCTGATGATGATGATGGGGGTAGGAGTACAGGGGGCTGTGGTGATGATGATGATGGGGGTAGGAGTACAGGGGGCTGTGGTGATGATGATGGAGGTAGGAGTACACAGGACTGTGGTGATGATGATGGGGGGTAGGAGTACACGGGGCTGTGATGATGATGATGGGGGTAGGAGTACAGGGGGCTGTGGTGATGATGGGGGTAGGAGTACAGGGGGCTGTGGTGATGATGATGGGGGTAGGAGTACACAGGGCTGTGGTGATGATGATGGGGGTAGGAGTACAGGGGGCTGTGGTGATGATGATGGGGGTAGGAGTACAGGGGGCTGTGATGATGATGATGGGGGTAGGAGTACACGGGGCTGTGATGATGATGGGGGTAGGAGTACACAGGGCTGTGGTGATGATGATGGGGGTAGGAGTACACGGGGCTGTGATGATGATGATGGGGGTAGGAGTACACGGGGCTGTGATGATGATGATGGGGGTAGGAGTACAGGGGGCTGTGATGATGATGATGGGGGTAGGAGTACAGGGGGCTGTGATGATGATGATGGGGGTAGGAGTACAGGGGGCTGTGGTGATGATGATGGGGGTAGGAGTACAAGGGGCAGTGGTGATGATGATGGGGGTAGGAGTACAGGGGGCTGTGGTGATGATGATGGGGGTAGGAGTACAGGGGGCTGTGATGATGATGATGGGGGTAGGAGTACAGGGGGCTGTGGTGATGATGATGATGGGGGTAGGAGTACAGGGGGCTGTGGTGATGATGATGGGGGTAGGAGTACACAGGGCTGTGGTGATGATGATGGGGGTAGGAGTACACGGGGCTGTGATGATGATGATGGGGGTAGGAGTACACGGGGCTGTGATGATGATGATGGGGGTAGGAGTACAGGGGGCTGTGATGATGATGATGGGGGTAGGAGTACACGGGGCTGTGATGATGATGATGGGGGTAGGAGTACAGGGGGCTGTGGTGATGATGATGGGGGGTAGGAGTACAGGGGGCTGTGGTGATGATGGGGGTAGGAGTACAGGGGGCTGTGGTGATGATGATGGGGGTAGGAGTACACAGGGCTGTGGTGATGATGATGGGGGTAGGAGTACACGGGGCTGTGATGATGATGATGATGGGGGTAGGAGTACAGGGGGCTGTGGTGATGATGATGGGGGTAGGAGTACAGGGGGCTGTGGTGATGATGATGGGGGTAGGAGTACAGGGGGCTGTGATGATGATGATGGGGGTAGGAGTACACGGGGCTGTGATGATGATGGGGGTAGGAGTACACAGGGCTGTGGTGATGATGATGGGGGTAGGAGTACACGGGGCTGTGATGATGATGATGGGGGTAGGAGTACACGGGGCTGTGATGATGATGATGGGGGTAGGAGTACAGGGGGCTGTGGTGATGATGATGGGGGTAGGAGTACACGGGGCTGTGGTGATGATGATGGGGGTAGGAGTACACGGGGCTGTGGTGATGATGATGGGGGTAGGAGTACACGGGGCTGTGGTGATGATGATGGGGGTAGGAGTACACGGGGCTGTGATGATGATGATGATGGGGGTAGGAGTACAGGGGGCTGTGGTGATGATGGGGGTAGGAGTACAGGGGGCTGTGGTGATGATGATGGAGGTAGGAGTACAGGGGGCTGTGATGATGATGATGGGGGTAGGAGTACAGGGGGCTGTGGTGATGATGGGGGTAGGAGTACACGGGGCTGTGATGATGATGATGGGGGTAGGAGTACACGGGGCTGTGATGATGATGATGGGGGTAGGAGTACAGGGGGCTGTGATGATGATGATGGGGGTAGGAGTACACGGGGCTGTGGTGATGATGATGGGGGTAGGAGTACACGGGGCTGTGGTGATGATGATGGGGGTAGGAGTACACGGGGCTGAAATGATGATGATGATGGGGGTAGGAGTACAGGGGGCTGTGGTGATGATGGGGGTAGGAGTACAGGGGGCTGTGGTGATGATGATGGGGGTAGGAGTACAGGGGGCTGTGGTGATGATGATGGGGGTAGGAGTACAGGGGGCTGTGATGATGATGATGGGGGTAGGAGTACAGGGGGCTGTGGTGATGATGATGGGGGTAGGAGTACAGGGGGCTGTGGTGATGATGATGGGGGTAGGAGTACAGGGGGCTGTGGTGATGATGATGGGGGTAGGAGTACAGGGGGCTGTGGTGGTGATGATGGGGGTAGGAGTACAGGGGGCTGTGGTGATGATGATGGGGGTAGGAGTACACGGGGCTGTGGTGATGATGATGGGGGTAGGAGTACACGGTGCTGTGCTGATGATGATGGGGGTAGGAGTACAGGGGGCTGTGGTGATGATGATGATGGGGGTAGGAGTACAGGGGGCTGTGGTAATGATGATGATGGGGGTAGGAGTACAGGGGGCTGTGCTGATGATGATGGGGGTAGGGGTACAGGGGGCTGTGATGATGATGATGGGGGTAGGAGTACACGGTGCTGTGCTGATGATGATGGGGGTAGGAGTACAGGGGGCTGTGGTGATGATGATGATGGGGGTAGGAGTACAGGGGGCTGTGGTGATGATGATGATGGGGGTAGGAGTACAGGGGGCTGTGATGATGATGATGGGGGTAGGAGTACACGGTGCTGTGCTGATGATGATGGGGGTAGGAGTACAGGGGGCTGTGGTGATGATGATGGGGGTAGGAGTACACGGGGCTGTGATGATGATGATGGGGGTAGGAGTACAGGGGGCTGTGGTGATGATGATGATGGGGGTAGGAGTACAGGGGGCTGTGATGATGATGATGGGGTAGGAGTACAGGGGGCTGTGGTGATGATTGGGGTAGGAGTACAGGGGGCTGTGGTGATGATGATGATGGGGGTAGGAGTACAGGGGGCTGTGGTGATGATGATGATGGGGGTAGGAGTACAGGGGGCTGTGGTGATGATGGGGGTAGGAGAACAGGGGGCTGTGATGATGATGATGGGGGGCACAGTGGCAGGGGTCGGCCTTAACCCTTCCTCCCCGGGGGCAGACACTTCCCGTGCGGCCGCCGTTCACATGACACAGAACACATGCAGGCAGCGCTGCACACAATGGCGGCGCCTCCTCACCTCTCCGCGCAGGGCTCCGTGCTCCCGCAGCGCCCGGATCGCCTCCCCCAGCTCACCCTCACTCAGGTCATGTTCCAGGAGCCCGCTCACCGCCGCCTCCATCATCCGGGCCCCGACACACGTCGCCGCCATCTTCCCGCCACGTACGTCATCAGCAGCCGCGGCTTCAACGTGACGTCACCAAACTGCGCCGCCAGCTGTATCCCTAGCAACAGAGAGATCCATGGCAACCAGGTCGGCTGCTTATGGTTATCACGTACTAACCAGAGCATAACTATGATAGTCAGTGTCAATCACATAGCAACAAGAGCATGACCATAATAACCATAGCAACACCAGCATAACCATAATAACCAGTGCAAATCACATAGCAACAAGAGCATGACCATAATAACCAGTGCAAGTCACATAGCAACAAGAGCATAACCATAATAACCAGTGCAAGTCACATAGCAACAAGAGCATGACCATAGTAACCAGTGCAAATCACATAGCAACAAGAGCATAACCATAATAACCAGTGCAAGTCACATAGCAACAAGAGCATGACCATAATAACCAGTGCAAATCACATAGCAACAAGAGCATAACCATAATAACCAGTGCCAATCACATAGCAACAAGAGCATAACCATAGTAACCAGTGCAAGTCACATAGCAACAAGAGCATGACCATAATAACCAGTGCAAATCACATAGCAACAAGAGCATAATTATAATAACCAGTGCAAATCGCATAGCAGCAAGAGCATAACCATAATAACCAGTGCAAATAGCATAGCAACAAGAGCAGGACCATAATAACCAGTGCAAATCACATAGCAACAAGAGCATAACCATAATAACCAGTGCAAATAGCATAGCAACAAGAGCATAACCATAAAAAACCAGTGCAAATCACATAGCAACAAGAGCATAATTATAATAACCAGTGCAAATCGCATAGCAACAAGAGCATGACCATAATAACCAGTGCAAATCACATAGCAACAAGAGCATAACCATAATAACCAGTGCAAATCGCATAGCAACAAGAGCATAACCATAATAACCAGTGCAAATCACATAGCAACAAGAGCATAACCATAATAACCAGTGCAAATCGCATAGCAACAAGAGCATAACCATATTAACCAGTGCAAATCACATAGCAACAAGAGCATGACCATAGTAACCAGTGCAAATCACATAGCAACAAGAGCATAACCATATTAACCAGTGCAAATCACATAGCAACAAGAGCATAACCATAATAACCAGTGCAAATCGCATAGCAACAAGAGCATAACCATATTAACCAGTGCAAATCACATAGCAACAAGAGCATAACCATAATAACCAGTGCAAATCACATAGCAACAAGAGCATGACCATAGTAACCAGTGCTAATCACATAGCAACAAGAGCATGACCATAATAACCAGTGCAAATCACATAGCAACAAGAGCATAACCATAATAACCAGTGCAAATCACATAGCAACAAGAGCATAACCATAATAAGCAGTGCTAATCACATATCAACAAGAGCATAATTATAATAACCAGTGCAAATCACATAGCAACAAGAGCATAATTATAATAACCAGTGCAAATCGCATAGCAACAAGAGCATAACCATAATAACCAGTGCAAATCACATAGCAACAAGAGCATAACCATATTAACCAGTGCTAATCACATAGCAACAAGAGCATAATTATAATAACCAGTGCAAATCACATAGCAACAAGAGCATAACCATAATAACCAGTGCAAATCACATAGCAACAAGAGCATAATTATAATAACCAGTGCAAATCACATAGCAACAAGAGCATAATTATAATAACCAGTGCAAATCGCATAGCAACAAGAGCATAACCATAATAACCAGTGCAAATCACATAGCAACAAGAGCATAACCATATTAACCAGTGCTAATCACGTAGCAACAAGAGCATAATTATAATAACCAGTGCAAGTCACATAGCAGCAAGAGCATAACCATAATAACCAGTGCAAATAGCATAGCAACAAGAGCAGGACCATAATAACCAGTGCAAATCACATAGCAACAAGAGCATAACCATAATAACCAGTGCAAATAGCATAGCAACAAGAGCATAACCATAAAAAACCAGTGCAAATCACATAGCAACAAGAGCATAATTATAATAACCAGTGCAAATCGCATAGCAACAAGAGCATGACCATAATAACCAGTGCAAATCACATAGCAACAAGAGCATAACCATAATAACCAGTGCAAATCGCATAGCAACAAGAGCATAACCATAATAACCAGTGCAAATCACATAGCAACAAGAGCATAACCATAATAACCAGTGCAAATCGCATAGCAACAAGAGCATAACCATATTAACTAGTGCAAATCACATATTAACAAGAGCATAACCATAATAACCAGTGCAAATCACATAGCAACAAGAACATAATTATAATAACCAGTGCAAATCGCATAGCAACAAGAGCATAACCATAATAACCAGTGCAAATCACATAGCAATGCCAGCATAACCATATTAACCAGTGCAAATCACATAGCAACGCCAGCATAAGCATAATAACACCATAATAACCATAGCAACACCAGCATGACCATAATAACCAGTGCAAGTCACATAGCAACGCCAGCATGACCATAATAATCATTGCAAATCATATAGCGACGCCAGCATAACCATAATAACCAGTGCCATTCACATAGCAACAAGAGCATGACCATAA
This sequence comes from Anomaloglossus baeobatrachus, assembly GCF_048569485.1. Classification (NCBI taxonomy): domain Eukaryota; kingdom Metazoa; phylum Chordata; class Amphibia; order Anura; family Aromobatidae; genus Anomaloglossus; species Anomaloglossus baeobatrachus. The sequence continues at coordinate 669,215,002 of NC_134356.1, read as the reverse complement.
TAACCAGTGCTAACTAAATAGCAACGTCAGCATAGCCCTAGCAACTAGTGCTTATCACATAGTAACAAGAGCATTACCATATTAACCAGGGCTAATCACATAGCAACAACAGCATTGCCCTAGCAACCAGTGCTAATCTCATAGCAACAATAGTGTGACCATAATAACTAGTGCTAATCACATAGCAACCAAAGCCTACCCTTAGCAACCAGTTCTAATCACACAGCAAGGACAGCATAACAATGGTATGCAGTTATAATTACATAGCAACAAGACTATGACCATAGTAACTAGGGCATAACCTGGGTATCTCCTGTATATAATTATATATACATATTTTCCATCTTTTTCAGAACATAAAGAGAGATATAAATATGCATGCTAGGTAGCACTTGGCAGCAATTTTGACCAAGGCCCCTGTTTTTTCTAACAGTAGCATAACTACCGTAGAGTTCGATGGGCCCCGGTGTAAAATTTAGACCTGCACCCCCCCCCCTCGCACGTTGTTCAGATGTATGGCCCTTTTGTAAGAGGGTGCTAGGCCCGTGTGCTCCTGCCCCCCCCCCCGCACATTGTTCAGATGTATGGCCCTTTTGTAAGAGGGTGCTAGGCCCGTGTGCTCCTGCCCCCCCCCCGCACATTGTTCAGATGTATGGCCCTTTTGTAAGAGGGTGCTAGGCCCGTGTGCTCCTGCCCCCCCCCCCCGCACATTGTTCAGATGTATGGCCCTTTTGTAAGAGGGTGCTAGGCCCGTGTGCTCCTGCCCCCCCCCCCCGCACGTTGTTCAGATGTATGGCCCTTTTGTAAGAGGGTGCTAGACCCGTGTGCCCCTGCCCTTAAAACACAGATCATCGTGTTATAATAATGTGAATTATGTTAAAGGGAACCTGTCACCAGATTTTTGAGTTCTAAACCAAAACTTGCATCTTCAGCAGCACCTGTGCTGCACTGTATAAGGGTTCATGTTACCCCCTGACTCCCCCTGTGGACCCCAAAATCTCCTGCTCTGTATGCAAATCCTTGGGTCTGGTCCGGTGGACGTCCTAGGTTGCGGCTGTTGTCCCTCCTTTCGGCGCTGATTGCCGTCCTCCTTTGATGATTGGTGTGGACGATGCCTCCGGCACCATCCACGTAGCTGGGCAAAATCTCGCTGCAGAGACTTTGCCGGCTTGCACAAGAGCACTTTGTGGGTAGGGGCAAAAAACACAGGTGCGCCTGCACGAACTGGCATGTTTATGCGCAGGTGCAAGATTTACCCTGGGTATGTGGATAATGCAGGTGACGTCATCCACATTGCCGGGTAAAATCCCACGTCTGCGCAGAGTGCTCGCCTGTTTGTGCATGCGCAACTATGTTTTCGCATCTGCCCACAATACGGCAGAGCTAAGTGCGCCTGTGTGAGCCGGCAATGTCTCTGCGCAGGCGCAAGATTTTTCCTGGCTTCGTAGATAGCGTTGGAGGCGTCAATAAAATAAAAAAAATAAATAAATCTTTATTTTTATATAGCGCTAACATTTTCCACAGCGCTTTACATACATCAGGAACACTGTCCCCATTGGGGCTCACAATCTAGAGTCCCTATCTGTATGTCTTTGGAGTGTGGGAGGAAACCAGAGTACCCGGAGGAAACCCCCACAAACACAGGGTGAACATACAAACTCCTTGCAGATGGTGTCCTTGGTGGGATTTGAACCCAGCGCTGCAAGTCTACAGTGCTAACCACTGAGCCACCGTGCTGCCCATCAATCATCAAAGGAGGATGGTGATCAGCACCAAAATGAGGGACAAAAGCCGCAACCTAGGATGCCCATCGGACCGGACCCAAGGATTTGAAAACAGGGTGGGAGATTTTATAAAGGTATTTCCATACATCCGTATGCTGGATACGGCACTCAGTGCATTTGTGACGCCCTGGGCAAGCCAGGGGTCACAGGTCATCACACCACCACACCCTACACCCCAACTAGGCACATCTAAGCTACCAAAATCCTTGTTGCCTTCCTCCAGGGGCTGATGTCCACACCAGGGGGTGGGCCAGGCGGTTGGCTCCGCCCACCGAGGAGTTCACAGCCCTGGAGGCAGGAAGTACCAGGCAGTTTGAGCCCAGGCAGGGCTAGAGTGAAGTTGAGTTTAGGGAGAGGAAGAGTGGTGACAGAAAAGAAAGAGTTTGTAAAGCCTGAAGTGAATCCGGCTGTGTGCCCGGACAGTGACAGCAAGGTTGGCAGACGGTGGTGACAGTCTGGAGGGGGACTGCTCGGAGATTGCTGGAAGGACCGCGGACGGGTGGTGACCCGGCGGTCTGGAGCAGTATACAAAGGACAGTCAGCACCAAGGCAGGGGCCTCTCGGACCCCGGCAAGACTAGGAGTCGCCATAATTTGCCAAATCCGTCAGTGAAGGGGACGTCTGTCTCCAAACAACCAAGTCCCGACTGAAGGCAACAGTCCAACCATTAGTGAGGAACACCGCCACCGCCAAGGCACCAGTTTCTCAGGGCCAGCGCCTGCGGGCAAAGTAGGGCTCCTCCGGCCCATATCCAAGCCGGGGAGCGGGTTACCGGTGGGAACCCATCGCAACCATCATCAACATAGGTGCAGGACAGAGGGACCGTCATTGTCACCTTCTGGGGAAAGCAAGTGCAGCCGTCCGTGGGAACCGTCTTTCCAGCCGTGTGTTTTACCGAGAACTGTGTCATCGTCTCAGGCTGAGTGAGTACCACCATGCCGCAAGGCACAGCGCTGCCCCCGCGTCCCTGCGCCCACCAAGCCCTGCATCTCCCACCTCATCACTGGGCCCCGGGATCACCAACCCCTACCCACGGAGGGGCAACACAACAACTGGCTGCTCCACATCATCACTCCCGGGATCCCCATACAGAGCAGCGGTGGTGTCAACAAATCACCACAACCGTGGGTGGCGTCACGGACAATAAACAATCCCCACACCCAAAAACCCCCTTTCACTCACGGGCGAGGAGCGCCGCTCGAGTCCCCGGGATCCGGCCCATCGCTCGAGCCACCACTGAGCAGCAGCAGCCGGACCCGAGCAGAGGGGTGAGCGCAGTGCTGACACCCTCCTCCCCGCCCGCGACACATTCATTTACAGTGGAAGCGCGACACCATGCGGTTGTGTGCTTCATGCTTCATGCTTCGCACTTCCACTGTAAATGAATGCACTGCACTGCATGAGTGTCGTATCCGGCATCCGGCAAAAAGTGCAAGTGTGGCCATCTAGTGGCCGGTTTAGGTAGTGGTCCCTGGGTCCAGAATAGGCAGGGAACATATAATCTCTGTGGGTCGCCCACAGGAGGAGGGGACAGCTGCAGGGAACAGCCTGACTCCATCCGAGTTTTGTCAGTAGTAGGCTGGAGTCACACTTTAGGCTAGTTTCACACTTGCGTTGAACGGCTTCCGTAGCATTGCGTTGTGTGACAAATGCAACGGATGTGTTGCATATAGTGGCACAACGGATGCAAGGGATTGTACAAAACGGAATCAGCCTTTTTTTTTTTTTTACACAGTTTCACTGGCGGCAGAGTATTGTGAACGATCGCTCCCAGCGCCGGGTGATCAGCTGATCGCTCCCAGCACGGGGGGGGGGAAGGGGGGGTAAACTGATCACTCCCAGCGCCGGATGATCAGCTAATCGCTCGGCCACCGAGAATGTGTGCGGGGGACGGAGTGCGGAGTGGGTGGAGCCGAGCGGGGCCATGGCGCTGAGGACAGGTGAGTGTGAATGTGTGTGTGTATGTCTATGTGTATGTGTGTGTATATATATACACATGCAGAGTGGAGTGCGGGAGGGGGCGGAGCCGAGCGGGGAAGTGTCGGGCTCCCTGCACACGTGGCCAGGGTAAATATCGGGTAAAGCACTTTGCTTGGTCACCCGATATTTACCTTGGTTACGGGTGCAGGGAGCCAGAGAGAGCATGCGCAGTGAAATCCTAAGGATTCCGCTGCTCAAAAAATGTTACATGCTGAGTTCCTCCCGCTGGGCGGAAGCAACGGAGCGTCGCCCAGCGGAAGCAACGCAGGTACTTTTGGCACAATCCGTCATCCATACAAGTCTACGGGAAACAGCGGAATCAGTTAACGGATTCCGCTGTTTTCCAAAAGGGCGGATTGTGACGGAAGGAAAACAACGCAAGTGTGAAAGTACCCTTACTCGTGCGAGGATCGTATCTCACCACCTGGACCGGCCGCCTAGTCTCCTGATGTCAGCTTCATGTATTTCTATGCAGCTGCACGCTCCTGTCAGGAGAGCCGCTGACCGGTCCAGGCAATGCAATGCGATCCTTGCGCGAGTCACACGCAAGTGTGACTCCAGCCTTAGCTATACTGTGGAAAGCTGTACTAGTGGGTAGTATAGCGAGTAAGAGACGTGTGCAAGCCCGACAGATACCTTGGGCCGAAGAAAGTGGGTGATTTTGGCATCTGTGGCCTGACCCTCAGGGTCAAAATGGAAATGTGAAGCCCCGAGAACGCTGTGTCGGTGCATTACCTTCAGGGACTCCACTCTGCTGAATCCTGTCACAGGTAGGAAATCTTCTATTTGTCGTGACGCCACTCTCAGAATTGCGGTCAGTGGGGACCGCCACTGCAGGTTGAGGGTCGCCTGGGGCTGATGGTGTGTGCAGTCAGTTGGGATAGCCTCCTGAGAGTGAGGCAAGCCCCAGGGCCCTGTATAGGTGTGTAGAACCACAAGGCGCAGAATAACTCCACACAAGCAGGATGTCTTTCAGGGGTTTTACTCACAGTTGATGGCAGGGTGAGTAACCCGGGCGTAGCTGGGATGAACCAGGCTGGAACCAGGTATCCTTCAGGCTGACTTCTGATGGTGACTACCAACTCGCCTTCCTTAGCCCTTGGTGGTTTGGGGTAACCCCGACTTTTAGTCCCTATGGGGGTCACCCAGGGAAGTTGCTGAAGCCTCTCTCCCCTTCGTTTGCCGTTTGCTTGTTGCCTGGGCCAGATCACTCCAGCTGCTTGCCTCCTGTGAACTATGGGCCCTAACTGTGGCTACGTGGCTGCGGCTTTTAGGTGTTGTGGTGTGGGCTTTGAGGGCCCCACACCGGCAGGTTTAGCAAGGAAAGGTGGATCTATCCCCGCTCCGGGATCTGCCGCCCGTTTGGGCCTGGTCCTCCCTAGCAGTCTCCTTACTTCCCACTCTGTGCTCTCTCTTTAGCTGGAGACGGGTTTCGGGTAGCACTCCTAGGTGACCGTTCTCCCCCGTCGGTAGCCACTGCGCGGGCGCTGTCAGACTGCAACAGCCCCAGGGGAAGGGGTCAGCTCCTCTCGGAGCTCCCTGGACTCTGCACTGAACCGGCTCACTGCTCCTCCTCTCCTGTTCTTGCCTACGCCACCTAGCAACCAGGCTCTCTTACCACACCCCTTGAGAGGAGATGGAGGCTTTTGGCCCCCTCCACTATTCCAGTGAAGGTGAAGGCTTTTCCCCCTCCTGGGATCCCCAGGGGTCCTCTCATAGGTACATGTGTGAGACCTGATCACTATGCGCCTGTGTAGTCACACCTCGGTCAGCCTTCTGGATTACCTGTATTGTACTGTCCCCAGCATGGGTGCAGTACTCAGTGGTGCCTGACCAGGTCAGGGGCGCCACATTGGTCAAAATGGAAACACAGCACGCGGGAAGGGCTCCATCCCGCAGTCGTGAGTACCAGGCCCAAACTCTACAGAAGATTCCCGGTCCGTTAATTGACTCCAACGGTACAAGTCCTCAAGTGGGGGCTTGGCCTAGACTTGGACCGTTATAGAGAATGCGTCTCTGTGGGTGGGAGGAGGCTCTAGCCAGTGAGGACTATGTGACCTTATCATGTGGGACTGTGGTGTAAGGCAGTAGTGAGGAGAACGGACAAATAGCAACAGTAGTACCAGGAATGATGGAGCAGCCTAAAGTACAACAGTGCCTTGAAGTCGATTGTGCTATAAAGAACTTGTTCAAGCAGGATGCCCGCAGTGACCACGTGTTGGAAGTGCTGTGCCTAATGTTGCATAAAAGACTGGTAATAAAGTATCCCGAGTCTGTGTCCATCACTCTCCAGCGGGAGAATCCTGGTCTGCACGATGGCCTAAACACAGGTATGGCTACCACACACAAAGAACACACACCCAGCCAGGACCACTGGGACTAGTCCCTTCATCCTTGTTCTATGAAGGTGTCCAGGGCACAGACCACCGAGGGAGGACTCCTGAGAAGCCCCTTGCCTACGATTAATGCCTCGCGCCACCCCCACACTTGTAGCATTGTAAATCATATACAGACATACGAGTTGCCCTCCTCCCAATTATGTAGTAATGTCCCCTATCCTGGTCTATTTACCCCGTCCTGGGCCCATCCTGGTAAATATGTAAATAAGATAGGGCTCTGCTTCAACAGTAAGTAGCCGGTGCTCAGAAAATATGTATAACATAGAAGAAAGATTTCTGGCACACGTGTGGATTTGGAGAAAGTTTTTAAAAAGACTTTCTCCAAATCCACATGTGTGCCGGAAATATTTTTTCTACATCCTGGTAAATATGTCCCCTACCCTGGTAAATATGTCCCCCACACTGGTAAATATGTCCCCCATCCTGATAAATATGTCCCCCATCCTGATAAATATGTCCCCCATCCTGATAAATATGTCCCCCACCCTGGTAAATATGTCCCCCACCCTGGTAAATATGTCCCCTACCCTGGTAAATATGTCCCCCACCCTGGTAAATATGTCCCCCATCCTGATAAATATGTCCCCCATCCTGGTAAATATGTCCCTCATCCTGGTAAATATGTCCCCCATCCTGGTAAATATGTCCCCCATCATAGGCCCCATTCTGCTATATACAGTCATATGAAAAAGTTTGGGCACCCCTATTAATGTTAACCTTTTTTCTTTATAACAATTTGGGTTTTTGCTATTTTAGTTTCATATATCTAATAACTGATGGACTGAGTAATATTCTGGATTGAAATGAGGTTTATTGTACTAACAGAAAATGTGCAATCCACATTTAAACAAAATTTGACCGGTGCAAAAGTATGGGCACCTGTTACGAGGGGGACCCGGGGAAGCGTGCCAAGATGGGGAATGGACAGCTTCCGCCGGTCAAGGTCCACTGTGCGGTGTAAGGGACCGCTGCTATGGTGGGTGAAGAGTGAGCAGGTTGCTGCTAGCGATCGTCTGGAATGTCACAGACGATCTATGTACACCGGTCTGCCCTAACCCGTGTGGGTTGTATGGCAGGGATCACACGGCTCGGTGTACCTGTTGCACGGGGAAGCACAGAGGTGCCCACGCACGTGTGCCAGTGGAAGTCACGAGAATATGGCACGAGGGTAGCACAGAGGTGCCCACGCACGTGTGCTTTCAATAACCAGGTGAGTCCGGTGGAGACTCGAGGAGCTCACCTGGGACAGGAACACGGCCTGTAGAAGGAGCTACTGCCGGAGCAGCAAGGCAAGGACACGGCCTGCAAACCAGGTGCTGCCTAAGCAGCAAGGGCCAAGCCCACAGAAGAAGATAATGCCTGAGCAGTGGCGTGGCAGCACGCTGCCAGACATCCAAACATAGAAGGACGGTCGCGCGCCGCCATGATGGCAGGAGGAGCTTTTAAGGAGGTGTAGCTCCAGCCAAGGGCGGGCGCGAGGCGGAGATGACGGACTTGACCCAATCAGGATCCACGACATCCCAGCCTGGCCAGTCAGGATTCACCACGTCACCAGCCTTGTCATCAAGCCGTGTGACGTCAGTGGGCGAATCAGGATCCACCAAGCATAGCACATGCTCACCCTCCTGCCTCTGGGAAATAGAGGCGGGATCCTCGGTCTCACAATGTGTAGAGATAACGGGAGTCTCACTGCTTCCCTGAGCAGCAAATCTCTGCACATTGCGCAACCTCACAGACCTTCGAGGCTGCTGAGCAGGAGGAGCTGTGGCAGGCAAGGAATGGGAGACCGCCTCATTTCTTGCAACAGGAGTACCACTAGGTGTCACCCTTGTGCTGCCTCTCTGAGGAGGTTTCTCCTGCACTCTGCGCAGTCTGGCAGACCTTCGGCGCTGCGGAGCAGGAGCGCTCGTGGCAGGCAAGGAGACTGTCTCATTCCTTGCCACAGGAGAGCCACGAGGTGTAACAGGCACCCTTATCAATGTCTTGATTTGAACCCTCCTAACTACTTTTTACTGACTTACTAAAGCACTAAATTGGTTTTGTAACCTCATTGAGCTTTGACCTTCATAGGCAGGTGTATCCAATCATGAGAAAAGGTATTTAAGGTGGCCACTTGCAAGTTGTTCTCCTATTTGAATCTCCTATGAAGAGTGGCATCATGGGCTCCTCAAAACAACTCTCAAATGATCTGAAAACAAAGAGTATTCAGCATAGTTGTTCAGGGGAAGGTACAAAAAGTTGTCTCAGAGATTTAAACTGTCAGTTTCCACTGTGAGGAACATAGTAAGGAAATGGAAGAACACAGGTACAGTTCTTGTTACGCCCAGAAGTGGCAGGCCAAGAAAAATATCAGAAAGGCAGAGAAGAAGAATGGTGAGAACAGTCAAGGACAATCCACAGACCACCTCCAAAGACCTGCAGCATCATCTTGCTGCAGATGGTGTCACTGTGCATCGGTCAACAATACAGCGCACGTTGCACAAGGAGAAGCTGTATGGGAGAGTGATGCGAAAGAAGCCATTTCTGCAAGCACGCCACAAACAGAGTCGCCTGAGGTATGCAAAAGCACATTTGGACAAGCCAGTTACATTTTGGAAGAAGGTCCTGTGGACTGATGAAACAAAGATTGAGTTGTTTGGTCATACAAAAAGGCGTTATGCATGGAGGCAAAAAACACGGCATTCCAAGAAAAGCACTGGCTACCCACAGTAAAATTTGGTGGAGGTTCCATCATGCTTTGGGGCTGTGTGGCCAATGCCGGCACCGGGAATCTTGTTAAAGTTGAGGGTTGCATGGATTCAACTCAGTATCAGCAGATTCTTGACAATAATGTGCAAGAATCAGTGACGAAGTTGAAGTTACGCAGGGGATGGATATTTCAGCAAGACAATGATCCAAAACACCGCTCCAAATCTACTCAGGCATTCATGCAGAGGAACAATTACAATGTTCTGGAATGGCCATCCCAGTCCCCAGACCTGAATATCATTGAAAATCTGTGGGATGATGTGAAGCGGCTGTCCATGCTCGGCGACCATCAAACTTAACTGAACTGGAAGTGTTTTGTAAACAGGAATGGTCAAATCTACCTTCATCCAGGATCCAGGAATTCATTAAAAGCTACAGGAAGCGACTAGAGGCTGTGATTTTTGCAAAAGGAGGATCTACAAAATATTAATGTCACTTTTATGTTGAGGTGCCCATACTTATGCACCTGTCAAATTTTGTTTAAATGCGGATTGCACATTTTCTGTTAGTACAATAAACCTCATTTCAATCCAGAAATATTACTCAGTCCATCAGTTATTAGATATATGAAACTGAAATAGCAAAAACCCAAATTGTTATAAAGAAAAAAGGTTAACATTAATAGGGGTGCACAAACTTTTTCATATGACTGTATATCTTCATCCTGTTTTATATGTCCCCATCCTGGTATATATGGCCTCATTCTGGTATTTATGTCTCCATTTTGACTTTAAAGCAAGACAAAAAAACATTGTACTCATCTTTCCCATCTGACATGTCACGCAGTGTCCTCCTCTGTAGCTGGTGGCGTGGTATACCTGGGCATCTCCTGTATATAATTATATATGTACAGCTGGTATAACCTGGGCATCTCCTGTATATAATTATATATGTACAGCTGGTATAACCTGGGCATCTCCTGTATATAATTATATATGTACAGCTGGTATAACCTGGGCATCTCCTGTATATAATTATATATGTACAGCTGGTATAACCTGGGCATCTCCTGTATATAATTATATATGTATAGCTGGTATACCTGGGCATCTCCTGTATATAATTATATATGTACAGCTGCTATAACCTGGGCATCTCTTGTATATAATTATATATGTACAGCTGGTATAACCTGGGCATCTCCTGTATATAATTATATATGTACAGCTGGTATAACCTGGACATCTCCTGTATATAATTATATATGTACAGCTGATATAACCTGGGCATCTCCTGTATATAATTATATATGTACAGCTGCTATAACCTGGGCATCTCCTGTATATAATTATATATGTACAGCCGGTATAACCTGGGCATCTCCTGTAGATAATTATATATCTACAGCTGGTATAACCCGGGCATCTCCTGTATATAATTATAAATGTACAGCTGGTATAACCTGGGCATCTCCTGTATATAATTATATATGTACAGCTGGTATAACCTGGGCATCTCCTGTATATAATTATATATGTACAGCTGATATAACCTGGGCATCTCCTGCATATAATTATATATGTACAGCTGGTATAACCTGGGCATCGCCTGTATATAATTATATATGTACAGCTGGTATAACCTGGGTATCTCCTGTATATAATTATATATGTACAGCTGGTATAACCTGGGCATCTCCTGTATATAATTATATATGTACAGCTGGTATAACCTGGGCATCTCCTGTATATAATTATATATGTACAGCTGATATAACCTGGGCATCTCCTGTATATAATTATATATGTACAGCTGGTATAACCTGGGCATCTCCTGTATATAATTATATATGTACAGCTGGTATAACCTGGGCATCTCCTGTATATAATTATATATGTACAGCTGATATAACCTGGACATCTCCTGTATATAATTATATATGTACAGCTGGTATAACCTGGGCATCTCCTGTATATAATTATATATGTACAGCTGATATAACCTGGGCATCTCCTGTATATAATTATATATGTACAGCCGGTATAACCTGGCATCTCCTGTATATAATTATATATGTACAGCTGCTATAACCTGGCATCTCCTGTATATAATTATATATGTACAGCCGGTATAACCTGGGCATCTCCTGTAGATAATTATATATCTACAGCTGGTATAACCCGGGCATCTCCTGTATATAATTATATATGTACAGCTGGTATAACCTGGGCATCTCCTGTATATAATTATATATGTACAGCTGATATAACCTGGGCATCTCCTGTATATAATTATATATGTACAGCTGGTATAACCTGGGCATCTCCTGTATATAATTATATATGTACAGCTGGTATAACCTGACATCTTCTGTATATAATTATATATGTACAGCTGGCATAACCTGGGCATCTCCAGTATATAATTATATATCTACAGCTGGTATAACCCGGGCATCTCCTGTATATAATTATATATGTACAGCTGGTATAACCTGGGCATCTCCTGTATATAATTATATATGTACAGCTGATATAACCTGGGCATCTCCTGTATATAATTATATATGTACAGCTGGTATAACCTGGGCATCTCCTGTATATAATTATATATGTACAGCTGGTATAACCTGACATCTTCTGTATATAATTATATATGTACAGCTGGCATAACCTGGGCATCTCCAGTATATAATTATATATGTACAGCTGGTATAATCTGGCATCTCCTGTATATAATTATATATGTACAGCTGGCATAACCGGGGCATCTCCAGTATATAATTATATATGTACAGCTGGTATAACCTGGGGATCTCCTGTATATAATTATATATGTACAGCTGGTATAACCTGGGTATCTCCTGTATATATTATATATGTACAGCTGGTATAACCTGGCATCTCCTGTATATAATTATATATGTACAGCCGGTATAACCTGGGCATCTCCTGTATATAATTATATATCTACAGCTGGTATAACCCGGGCATCTCCTGTATATAATTATATATGTACAGCTGCTATAATCTGGCATCTCCTGTATATAATTATATATGTACAGCTGGCATAACCGGGGCATCTCCAGTATATAATTATATATGTACAGCTGGTATAACCTGGGGATCTCCTGTATATAATTATATATGTACAGCTGGTATAACCTGGGTATCTCCTGTATATATTATATATGTACAGCTGGTATAACCTGGCATCTCCTGTATATAATTATATATGTACAGCCGGTATAACCTGGGCATCTCCTGTATATAATTATATATCTACAGCTGGTATAACCCGGGCATCTCCTGTATATAATTATATATGTACAGCTGGTATAACCTGGGCATCTCCTGTATATAATTATATATGTACAGCTGGCATAACCGGGGCATCTCCAGTATATAATTATATATGTACAGCTGGTATAACCTGGGGATCTCCTGTATATAATTATATATGTACAGCTGGTATAACCTGGGTATCTCCTGTATATATTATATATGTACAGCTGGTATAACCTGGCATCTCCTGTATATAATTATATATGTACAGCCGGTATAACCTGGGCATCTCCTGTATATAATTATATATGTACAGCTGATATAACCTGGGCATCTCCTGTATATAATTATATATGTACAGCTGGTATAACCTGGGCATCTCCTGTATATAATTATATATGTACAGCCGGTATAACCTGGGCATCTCCTGTATATAATTATATATGTACAGCCGGTATAACCTGGGCATCTCCTGTATATAATTATATATGTACAGCCGGTATAACCTGGCATCTCCTGTATATAATTATATATGTACAGCCGGTATAACCTGGGCATCTCCTGTATATAATTATATATGTACAGCTGGTATAACCTGGACATCTCCTGTATATAATTATATATGTACAGCTGATATAACCTGGGCATCTCCTGTATATAATTATAAATGTACAGCTGGTATAACCTGGACATCTCCTGTATATAATTATATATGTACAGCTGATATAACCTGGGCATCTCCTGTATATAATTATATATGTACAGCTGCTATAACCTGGCATCTCCTGTATATAATTATATATGTACAGCCGGTATAACCTGGGCATCTCCTGTATATAATTATATATCTACAGCTGGTATAACCTGGGCATCTCCTGTATATAATTATATATGTACAGCTGGTATAACCTGGGCATCTCCTGTATATAATTATATATGTACAGCTGGTATAACCCGGGCATCTCCTGTATATAATTATATATGTACAGCTGGTATAACCTGGGCATCTCCTGTATATAATTATATATGTACAGCTGGTATAACCTGGGCATCTCCTGTATATAATTATATATGTACAGCTGATATAACCTGGACATCTCCTGTATATAATTATATATGTACAGCTGGTATAACCCGGGCATCTCCTGTATATAATTATATATGTACAGCTGGTATAACCTGGGCATCTCCTGTATATAATTATATATGTACAGCTGGTATAACCTGGGCATCTCCTGTATATAATTATATATGTACAGCTGGTATAACCTGGGCATCTCCTGTATATAATTAAATATGTACAGCTGGTATAACCTGGACATCTCCTGTATATAATTATATATGTACAGCTGGTATAACCCGGGCATCTCCTGTATATAATTATATATGTACAGCTGGTATAACCTGGGCATCTCCTGTATATAATTATATATGTACAGCTGGTATAACCTGGGCATCTCCTGTATATAATTATATATGTACAGCTGATATAACCTGGACATCTCCTGTATATAATTATATATGTACAGCTGGTATAACCTGGGCATCTCCTGTATATAATTATATATGTACAGCTGATATAACCTGGGGATCTCCTGTATATAATTATATATGTACAGCTGGTATAACCTGGGTATCTCCTGTATATATTATATATGTACAGCTGGTATAACCTGGCATCTCCTGTATATAATTATATATGTACAGCCGGTATAACCTGGGCATCTCCTGTATATAATTATATATCTACAGCTGGTATAACCCGGGCATCTCCTGTATATAATTATATATGTACAGCTGCTATAATCTGGCATCTCCTGTATATAATTATATATGTACAGCTGGCATAACCGGGGCATCTCCAGTATATAATTATATATGTACAGCTGGTATAACCTGGGGATCTCCTGTATATAATTATATATGTACAGCTGGTATAACCTGGGTATCTCCTGTATATATTATATATGTACAGCTGGTATAACCTGGCATCTCCTGTTTATAATTATATATGTACAGCCGGTATAACCTGGGCATCTCCTGTATATAATTATATATCTACAGCTGGTATAACCCGGGCATCTCCTGTATATAATTATATATGTACAGCTGGTATAACCTGGGCATCTCCTGTATATAATTATATATGTACAGCCGGTATAACCTGGGCATCTCCTGTATATAATTATATATGTACAGCCGGTATAACCTGGCATCTCCTGTATATAATTATATATGTACAGCCGGTATAACCTGGGCATCTCCTGTATATAATTATATATGTACAGCTGGTATAACCTGGACATCTCCTGTATATAATTATATATGTACAGCTGATATAACCTGGGCATCTCCTGTATATAATTATAAATGTACAGCTGGTATAACCTGGACATCTCCTGTATATAATTATATATGTACAGCTGATATAACCTGGGCATCTCCTGTATATAATTATATATGTACAGCTGCTATAACCTGGCATCTCCTGTATATAATTATATATGTACAGCCGGTATAACCTGGGCATCTCCTGTATATAATTATATATCTACAGCTGGTATAACCTGGGCATCTCCTGTATATAATTATATATGTACAGCTGGTATAACCTGGGCATCTCCTGTATATAATTATATATGTACAGCTGGTATAACCCGGGCATCTCCTGTATATAATTATATATGTACAGCTGGTATAACCTGGGCATCTCCTGTATATAATTATATATCTACAGCTGGTATAACCTGGGCATCTCCTGTATATAATTATATATGTACAGCTGGTATAACCTGGGCATCTCCTGTATATAATTATATATGTACAGCTGGTATAACCCGGGCATCTCCTGTATATAATTATATATGTACAGCTGGTATAACCTGGGCATCTCCTGTATATAATTATATATGTACAGCTGGTATAACCTGGGCATCTCCTGTATATAATTATATATGTACAGCTGATATAACCTGGACATCTCCTGTATATAATTATATATGTACAGCTGGTATAACCCGGGCATCTCCTGTATATAATTATATATGTACAGCTGGTATAACCTGGGCATCTCCTGTATATAATTATATATGTACAGCTGGTATAACCTGGGCATCTCCTGTATATAATTATATATGTACAGCTGGTATAACCTGGGCATCTCCTGTATATAATTAAATATGTACAGCTGGTATAACCTGGACATCTCCTGTATATAATTATATATGTACAGCTGGTATAACCCGGGCATCTCCTGTATATAATTATATATGTACAGCTGGTATAACCTGGGCATCTCCTGTATATAATTATATATGTACAGCTGGTATAACCTGGGCATCTCCTGTATATAATTATATATGTACAGCTGATATAACCTGGACATCTCCTGTATATAATTATATATGTACAGCTGGTATAACCTGGGCATCTCCTGTATATAATTATATATGTACAGCTGATATAACCTGGGGATCTCCTGTATATAATTATATATGTACAGCTGGTATAACCTGGGTATCTCCTGTATATATTATATATGTACAGCTGGTATAACCTGGCATCTCCTGTATATAATTATATATGTACAGCCGGTATAACCTGGGCATCTCCTGTATATAATTATATATCTACAGCTGGTATAACCCGGGCATCTCCTGTATATAATTATATATGTACAGCTGCTATAATCTGGCATCTCCTGTATATAATTATATATGTACAGCTGGCATAACCGGGGCATCTCCAGTATATAATTATATATGTACAGCTGGTATAACCTGGGGATCTCCTGTATATAATTATATATGTACAGCTGGTATAACCTGGGGATCTCCTGTATATAATTATATATGTACAGCTGGTATAACCTGGGTATCTCCTGTATATATTATATATGTACAGCTGGTATAACCTGGCATCTCCTGTATATAATTATATATGTACAGCCGGTATAACCTGGGCATCTCCTGTATATAATTATATATCTACAGCTGGTATAACCCGGGCATCTCCTGTATATAATTATATATGTACAGCTGGTATAACCTGGGCATCTCCTGTATATAATTATATATGTACAGCTGGCATAACCGGGGCATCTCCAGTATATAATTATATATGTACAGCTGGTATAACCTGGGGATCTCCTGTATATAATTATATATGTACAGCTGGTATAACCTGGGTATCTCCTGTATATATTATATATGTACAGCTGGTATAACCTGGCATCTCCTGTATATAATTATATATGTACAGCCGGTATAACCTGGGCATCTCCTGTATATAATTATATATGTACAGCTGATATAACCTGGGCATCTCCTGTATATAATTATATATGTACAGCTGGTATAACCTGGGCATCTCCTGTATATAATTATATATGTACAGCCGGTATAACCTGGGCATCTCCTGTATATAATTATATATGTACAGCCGGTATAACCTGGGCATCTCCTGTATATAATTATATATGTACAGCCGGTATAACCTGGCATCTCCTGTATATAATTATATATGTACAGCCGGTATAACCTGGGCATCTCCTGTATATAATTATATATGTACAGCTGGTATAACCTGGACATCTCCTGTATATAATTATATATGTACAGCTGATATAACCTGGGCATCTCCTGTATATAATTATAAATGTACAGCTGGTATAACCTGGACATCTCCTGTATATAATTATATATGTACAGCTGATATAACCTGGGCATCTCCTGTATATAATTATATATGTACAGCTGCTATAACCTGGCATCTCCTGTATATAATTATATATGTACAGCCGGTATAACCTGGGCATCTCCTGTATATAATTATATATCTACAGCTGGTATAACCTGGGCATCTCCTGTATATAATTATATATGTACAGCTGGTATAACCTGGGCATCTCCTGTATATAATTATATATGTACAGCTGGTATAACCCGGGCATCTCCTGTATATAATTATATATGTACAGCTGGTATAACCTGGGCATCTCCTGTATATAATTATATATGTACAGCTGGTATAACCTGGGCATCTCCTGTATATAATTATATATGTACAGCTGATATAACCTGGACATCTCCTGTATATAATTATATATGTACAGCTGGTATAACCCGGGCATCTCCTGTATATAATTATATATGTACAGCTGGTATAACCTGGGCATCTCCTGTATATAATTATATATGTACAGCTGGTATAACCTGGGCATCTCCTGTATATAATTATATATGTACAGCTGGTATAACCTGGGCATCTCCTGTATATAATTAAATATGTACAGCTGGTATAACCTGGACATCTCCTGTATATAATTATATATGTACAGCTGGTATAACCCGGGCATCTCCTGTATATAATTATATATGTACAGCTGGTATAACCTGGGCATCTCCTGTATATAATTATATATGTACAGCTGGTATAACCTGGGCATCTCCTGTATATAATTATATATGTACAGCTGATATAACCTGGACATCTCCTGTATATAATTATATATGTACAGCTGGTATAACCTGGGCATCTCCTGTATATAATTATATATGTACAGCTGATATAACCTGGGCATCTCCTGTATATAATTATATATGTACAGCTGGTATAACCTGGGCATCTCCTGTATATAATTATATATGTACAGCTGGTATAACCTGACATCTTCTGTATATAATTATATATGTACAGCTGGCATAACCTGGGCATCTCCAGTATATAATTATATATGTACAGCTGGTATAATCTGGCATCTCCTGTATATAATTATATATGTACAGCTGGCATAACCGGGGCATCTCCAGTATATAATTATATATGTACAGCTGGTATAACCTGGGGATCTCCTGTATATAATTATATATGTACAGCTGGTATAACCTGGGTATCTCCTGTATATATTATATATGTACAGCTGGTATAACCTGGCATCTCCTGTATATAATTATATATGTACAGCCGGTATAACCTGGGCATCTCCTGTATATAATTATATATCTACAGCTGGTATAACCCGGGCATCTCCTGTATATAATTATATATGTACAGCTGCTATAATCTGGCATCTCCTGTATATAATTATATATGTACAGCTGGCATAACCGGGGCATCTCCAGTATATAATTATATATGTACAGCTGGTATAACCTGGGGATCTCCTGTATATAATTATATATGTACAGCTGGTATAACCTGGGTATCTCCTGTATATATTATATATGTACAGCTGGTATAACCTGGCATCTCCTGTATATAATTATATATGTACAGCCGGTATAACCTGGGCATCTCCTGTATATAATTATATATCTACAGCTGGTATAACCCGGGCATCTCCTGTATATAATTATATATGTACAGCTGGTATAACCTGGGCATCTCCTGTATATAATTATATATGTACAGCTGGCATAACCGGGGCATCTCCAGTATATAATTATATATGTACAGCTGGTATAACCTGGGGATCTCCTGTATATAATTATATATGTACAGCTGGTATAACCTGGGTATCTCCTGTATATATTATATATGTACAGCTGGTATAACCTGGCATCTCCTGTATATAATTATATATGTACAGCCGGTATAACCTGGGCATCTCCTGTATATAATTATATATGTACAGCTGATATAACCTGGGCATCTCCTGTATATAATTATATATGTACAGCTGGTATAACCTGGGCATCTCCTGTATATAATTATATATGTACAGCCGGTATAACCTGGGCATCTCCTGTATATAATTATATATGTACAGCCGGTATAACCTGGGCATCTCCTGTATATAATTATATATGTACAGCCGGTATAACCTGGCATCTCCTGTATATAATTATATATGTACAGCCGGTATAACCTGGGCATCTCCTGTATATAATTATATATGTACAGCTGGTATAACCTGGACATCTCCTGTATATAATTATATATGTACAGCTGATATAACCTGGGCATCTCCTGTATATAATTATAAATGTACAGCTGGTATAACCTGGACATCTCCTGTATATAATTATATATGTACAGCTGATATAACCTGGGCATCTCCTGTATATAATTATATATGTACAGCTGCTATAACCTGGCATCTCCTGTATATAATTATATATGTACAGCCGGTATAACCTGGGCATCTCCTGTATATAATTATATATCTACAGCTGGTATAACCTGGGCATCTCCTGTATATAATTATATATGTACAGCTGGTATAACCTGGGCATCTCCTGTATATAATTATATATGTACAGCTGGTATAACCCGGGCATCTCCTGTATATAATTATATATGTACAGCTGGTATAACCTGGGCATCTCCTGTATATAATTATATATGTACAGCTGGTATAACCTGGGCATCTCCTGTATATAATTATATATGTACAGCTGATATAACCTGGACATCTCCTGTATATAATTATATATGTACAGCTGGTATAACCCGGGCATCTCCTGTATATAATTATATATGTACAGCTGGTATAACCTGGGCATCTCCTGTATATAATTATATATGTACAGCTGGTATAACCTGGGCATCTCCTGTATATAATTATATATGTACAGCTGGTATAACCTGGGCATCTCCTGTATATAATTAAATATGTACAGCTGGTATAACCTGGACATCTCCTGTATATAATTATATATGTACAGCTGGTATAACCCGGGCATCTCCTGTATATAATTATATATGTACAGCTGGTATAACCTGGGCATCTCCTGTATATAATTATATATGTACAGCTGGTATAACCTGGGCATCTCCTGTATATAATTATATATGTACAGCTGATATAACCTGGACATCTCCTGTATATAATTATATATGTACAGCTGGTATAACCTGGGCATCTCCTGTATATAATTATATATGTACAGCTGATATAACCTGGGGATCTCCTGTATATAATTATATATGTACAGCTGGTATAACCTGGGTATCTCCTGTATATATTATATATGTACAGCTGGTATAACCTGGCATCTCCTGTATATAATTATATATGTACAGCCGGTATAACCTGGGCATCTCCTGTATATAATTATATATCTACAGCTGGTATAACCCGGGCATCTCCTGTATATAATTATATATGTACAGCTGCTATAATCTGGCATCTCCTGTATATAATTATATATGTACAGCTGGCATAACCGGGGCATCTCCAGTATATAATTATATATGTACAGCTGGTATAACCTGGGGATCTCCTGTATATAATTATATATGTACAGCTGGTATAACCTGGGTATCTCCTGTATATATTATATATGTACAGCTGGTATAACCTGGCATCTCCTGTATATAATTATATATGTACAGCCGGTATAACCTGGGCATCTCCTGTATATAATTATATATCTACAGCTGGTATAACCCGGGCATCTCCTGTATATAATTATATATGTACAGCTGGTATAACCTGGGCATCTCCTGTATATAATTATATATGTACAGCCGGTATAACCTGGGCATCTCCTGTATATAATTATATATGTACAGCCGGTATAACCTGGCATCTCCTGTATATAATTATATATGTACAGCCGGTATAACCTGGGCATCTCCTGTATATAATTATATATGTACAGCTGGTATAACCTGGACATCTCCTGTATATAATTATATATGTACAGCTGATATAACCTGGGCATCTCCTGTATATAATTATAAATGTACAGCTGGTATAACCTGGACATCTCCTGTATATAATTATATATGTACAGCTGATATAACCTGGGCATCTCCTGTATATAATTATATATGTACAGCTGCTATAACCTGGCATCTCCTGTATATAATTATATATGTACAGCCGGTATAACCTGGGCATCTCCTGTATATAATTATATATCTACAGCTGGTATAACCTGGGCATCTCCTGTATATAATTATATATGTACAGCTGGTATAACCTGGGCATCTCCTGTATATAATTATATATGTACAGCTGGTATAACCCGGGCATCTCCTGTATATAATTATATATGTACAGCTGGTATAACCTGGGCATCTCCTGTATATAATTATATATCTACAGCTGGTATAACCTGGGCATCTCCTGTATATAATTATATATGTACAGCTGGTATAACCTGGGCATCTCCTGTATATAATTATATATGTACAGCTGGTATAACCCGGGCATCTCCTGTATATAATTATATATGTACAGCTGGTATAACCTGGGCATCTCCTGTATATAATTATATATGTACAGCTGGTATAACCTGGGCATCTCCTGTATATAATTATATATGTACAGCTGATATAACCTGGACATCTCCTGTATATAATTATATATGTACAGCTGGTATAACCCGGGCATCTCCTGTATATAATTATATATGTACAGCTGGTATAACCTGGGCATCTCCTGTATATAATTATATATGTACAGCTGGTATAACCTGGGCATCTCCTGTATATAATTATATATGTACAGCTGGTATAACCTGGGCATCTCCTGTATATAATTAAATATGTACAGCTGGTATAACCTGGACATCTCCTGTATATAATTATATATGTACAGCTGGTATAACCCGGGCATCTCCTGTATATAATTATATATGTACAGCTGGTATAACCTGGGCATCTCCTGTATATAATTATATATGTACAGCTGGTATAACCTGGGCATCTCCTGTATATAATTATATATGTACAGCTGATATAACCTGGACATCTCCTGTATATAATTATATATGTACAGCTGGTATAACCTGGGCATCTCCTGTATATAATTATATATGTACAGCTGATATAACCTGGGGATCTCCTGTATATAATTATATATGTACAGCTGGTATAACCTGGGTATCTCCTGTATATATTATATATGTACAGCTGGTATAACCTGGCATCTCCTGTATATAATTATATATGTACAGCCGGTATAACCTGGGCATCTCCTGTATATAATTATATATCTACAGCTGGTATAACCCGGGCATCTCCTGTATATAATTATATATGTACAGCTGCTATAATCTGGCATCTCCTGTATATAATTATATATGTACAGCTGGCATAACCGGGGCATCTCCAGTATATAATTATATATGTACAGCTGGTATAACCTGGGGATCTCCTGTATATAATTATATATGTACAGCTGGTATAACCTGGGTATCTCCTGTATATATTATATATGTACAGCTGGTATAACCTGGCATCTCCTGTATATAATTATATATGTACAGCCGGTATAACCTGGGCATCTCCTGTATATAATTATATATCTACAGCTGGTATAACCCGGGCATCTCCTGTATATAATTATATATGTACAGCTGGTATAACCTGGGCATCTCCTGTATATAATTATATATGTACAGCTGGCATAACCGGGGCATCTCCAGTATATAATTATATATGTACAGCTGGTATAACCTGGGGATCTCCTGTATATAATTATATATGTACAGCTGGTATAACCTGGGTATCTCCTGTATATATTATATATGTACAGCTGGTATAACCTGGCATCTCCTGTATATAATTATATATGTACAGCCGGTATAACCTGGGCATCTCCTGTATATAATTATATATGTACAGCTGATATAACCTGGGCATCTCCTGTATATAATTATATATGTACAGCTGGTATAACCTGGGCATCTCCTGTATATAATTATATATGTACAGCCGGTATAACCTGGGCATCTCCTGTATATAATTATATATGTACAGCCGGTATAACCTGGGCATCTCCTGTATATAATTATATATGTACAGCCGGTATAACCTGGCATCTCCTGTATATAATTATATATGTACAGCCGGTATAACCTGGGCATCTCCTGTATATAATTATATATGTACAGCTGGTATAACCTGGACATCTCCTGTATATAATTATATATGTACAGCTGATATAACCTGGGCATCTCCTGTATATAATTATAAATGTACAGCTGGTATAACCTGGACATCTCCTGTATATAATTATATATGTACAGCTGATATAACCTGGGCATCTCCTGTATATAATTATATATGTACAGCTGCTATAACCTGGCATCTCCTGTATATAATTATATATGTACAGCCGGTATAACCTGGGCATCTCCTGTATATAATTATATATCTACAGCTGGTATAACCTGGGCATCTCCTGTATATAATTATATATGTACAGCTGGTATAACCTGGGCATCTCCTGTATATAATTATATATGTACAGCTGGTATAACCCGGGCATCTCCTGTATATAATTATATATGTACAGCTGGTATAACCTGGGCATCTCCTGTATATAATTATATATGTACAGCTGGTATAACCTGGGCATCTCCTGTATATAATTATATATGTACAGCTGATATAACCTGGACATCTCCTGTATATAATTATATATGTACAGCTGGTATAACCCGGGCATCTCCTGTATATAATTATATATGTACAGCTGGTATAACCTGGGCATCTCCTGTATATAATTATATATGTACAGCTGGTATAACCTGGGCATCTCCTGTATATAATTATATATGTACAGCTGGTATAACCTGGGCATCTCCTGTATATAATTATATATGTACAGCTGGTATAACCTGGGCATCTCCTGTATATAATTATATATGTACAGCTGGTATAACCCGGGCATCTCCTGTATATAATTATATATGTACAGCTGGTATAACCTGGGCATCTCCTGTATATAATTATATATGTACAGCTGGTATAACCTGGGCATCTCCTGTATATAATTATATATGTACAGCCGGTATAACCTGGGCATCTCCTGTATATAATTATATATCTACAGCTGGTATAACCTGGGCATCTCCTGTATATAATTATATATGTACAGCTGGTATAACCTGGGCATCTCCTGTATATAATTATATATGTACAGCTGGTATAACCCGGGCATCTCCTGTATATAATTATATATGTACAGCTGGTATAACCTGGGCATCTCCTGTATATAATTATATATGTACAGCTGGTATAACCTGGGCATCTCCTGTATATAATTATATATGTACAGCTGATATAACCTGGACATCTCCTGTATATAATTATATATGTACAGCTGGTATAACCCGGGCATCTCCTGTATATAATTATATATGTACAGCTGGTATAACCTGGGCATCTCCTGTATATAATTATATATGTACAGCTGGTATAACCTGGGCATCTCCTGTATATAATTATATATGTACAGCTGGTATAACCCGGGCATCTCCTGTATATAATTATATATGTACAGCTGGTATAACCTGGGCATCTCCTGTATATAATTATATATGTACAGCTGGTATAACCTGGGCATCTCCTGTATATAATTATATATGTACAGCTGATATAACCTGGACATCTCCTGTATATAATTATATATGTACAGCTGGTATAACCTGGGCATCTCCTGTATATAATTATATATGTACAGCCGGTATAACCTGGGCATCTCCTGTATATAATTATATATGTACAGCTGGTATAACCTGGGTATCTCCTGTATATATTATATATGTACAGCTGGTATAACCTGGCATCTCCTGTATATAATTATATATGTACAGCCGGTATAACCTGGGCATCTCCTGTATATAATTATATACCTACAGCTGGTATAACCCGGGCATCTCCTGTATATAATTATATATGTACAGCTGGTATAACCTGGGCATCTCCTGTATATAATTATATATGTACAGCCGGTATAACCTGGGCATCTCCTGTATATAATTATATATGTACAGCTGCTATAACCTGGCATCTCCTGTATATAATTATATATGTACAGCCGGTATAACCTGGGCATCTCCTGTATATAATTATATATCTACAGCTGGTATAACCCGGGCATCTCCTGTATATAATTATATATGTACAGCTGCTATAACCTGGCATCTCCTGTATATAATTATATATGTACAGCCGGTATAACCTGGGCATCTCCTGTATATAATTATATATGTACAGCTGATATAACCTGGGCATCTCCTGTATATAATTATATATGTACAGCCGGTATAACCTGGGCATCTCCTGTATATAATTATATATGTACAGCTGGTATAACCTGGGCATCTTCTGTATATATTTATATATGTACAGCCGGTATAACCTGGGCATCTCCTGTATATAATTATATATGTACAGCTGGTATAACCTGGGCATCTCCTGTATATAATTATATATGTACAGCTGATAAAACCTGGACATCTCCTGTATATAAATATATATGTACAGCTGCTATAACCTGGGCATCTCCTGTATATAATTATATATGTACAGCTGATATTACCTGGGCATCTCCTGTATATAATTATATATGTACAGCTGGTATAACCTGGGCATCTCCTGTATATAATTATATATGTACAGCGGTTATAACCTGGGCATCTCCTGTATATAATTATGTATGTACAGCTGGTATAACCTGGGCATCTCCTGTATATAATTATATATGTACAGCTGGTATAACCTGGGCATCTTCTGTATATATTTATATATGTACAACCGGTATAACCTGGGCATCTCCTGTATATAATTATATATGTACAGCTGATAAAACCTGGACATCACCTGTATATAATTATATATGTACAGCTGATATAACCTGGACATCTCCTGTATATAATTATATATGTACAGCTGGTATAACCTGGGCATCTCCTGTATATAATTATATATGTACAGCTGGTATAACCTGGACATCTCCTGTATATAATTATATATGTACAGCCGGTATAACCTGGGCATCTCCTGTATATAATTATATATGTACAGCTGGTATAACCTGGGCATCTCCTGTATATAATTATATATGTACAGCTGGTATAACCTGGGCATCTCCTGTATATAATTATATATGTACAGCTGGTATAACCTGGGCATCTCCTGTATATAATTATATATGTACAGCTGGTATAACCTGGACATCTCCTGTATATAATTATATATGTATAGCTGGTATAACCTGGGCATCTCCTGTATATAATTATATATGTACAGCTGGTATAACCTGGGTATCTTCTGTATATAATTATATATGTACAGCTGGTATAACCTGGGCATCTCCTGTATATAATTATATATGTACAGCTGGTATAACTTGGGTATCTCCTGTATATAATTATATATGTACAGCTCGTATAACCTGGGCATCTCCTGTATATAATTATATATGTACAGCTGGTATAACCTGGGTATCTCCTGTATATAATTATATATGTACAGCCGGTATAACCTGGGCATCTCCTGTATATAATTATATATGTACAGCTGGTATAACCTGGGCATCTCCTGTATAGAATTATATATGTACAGCTGGTATAACCTGGGCATCTCCTGTATAGAATTATATATGTACAGCTGGTATAACCTGGACATCTCCTGTATATAATTATATATGTACAGCTGATATAACCTGGGCATCTCCTGTATATAATTATATATGTACAGCTGCTATAACCTGGCATCTCCTGTATATAATTATATATGTACAGCCGGTATAACCTGGGCATCTCCTGTATATAATTATATATCTACAGCTGGTATAACCTGGGCATCTCCTGTATATAATTATATATGTACAGCTGGTATAACCTGGGCATCTCCTGTATATAATTATATATGTACAGCTGGTATAACCCGGGCATCTCCTGTATATAATTATATATGTACAGCTGGTATAACCTGGGCATCTCCTGTATATAATTATATATGTACAGCTGGTATAACCTGGGCATCTCCTGTATATAATTATATATGTACAGCTGATATAACCTGGACATCTCCTGTATATAATTATATATGTACAGCTGGTATAACCCGGGCATCTCCTGTATATAATTATATATGTACAGCTGGTATAACCTGGGCATCTCCTGTATATAATTATATATGTACAGCTGGTATAACCTGGGCATCTCCTGTATATAATTATATATGTACAGCTGGTATAACCTGGGCATCTCCTGTATATAATTAAATATGTACAGCTGGTATAACCTGGACATCTCCTGTATATAATTATATATGTACAGCTGGTATAACCCGGGCATCTCCTGTATATAATTATATATGTACAGCTGGTATAACCTGGGCATCTCCTGTATATAATTATATATGTACAGCTGGTATAACCTGGGCATCTCCTGTATATAATTATATATGTACAGCTGATATAACCTGGACATCTCCTGTATATAATTATATATGTACAGCTGGTATAACCTGGGCATCTCCTGTATATAATTATATATGTACAGCCGGTATAACCTGGGCATCTCCTGTATATAATTATATATGTACAGCTGATATAACCTGGGGATCTCCTGTATATAATTATATATGTACAGCTGGTATAACCTGGGTATCTCCTGTATATATTATATATGTACAGCTGGTATAACCTGGCATCTCCTGTATATAATTATATATGTACAGCCGGTATAACCTGGGCATCTCCTGTATATAATTATATATCTACAGCTGGTATAACCCGGGCATCTCCTGTATATAATTATATATGTACAGCTGCTATAATCTGGCATCTCCTGTATATAATTATATATGTACAGCTGGCATAACCGGGGCATCTCCAGTATATAATTATATATGTACAGCTGGTATAACCTGGGGATCTCCTGTATATAATTATATATGTACAGCTGGTATAACCTGGGTATCTCCTGTATATATTATATATGTACAGCTGGTATAACCTGGCATCTCCTGTATATAATTATATATGTACAGCCGGTATAACCTGGGCATCTCCTGTATATAATTATATATCTACAGCTGGTATAACCCGGGCATCTCCTGTATATAATTATATATGTACAGCTGGTATAACCTGGGCATCTCCTGTATATAATTATATATGTACAGCTGGCATAACCGGGGCATCTCCAGTATATAATTATATATGTACAGCTGGTATAACCTGGGGATCTCCTGTATATAATTATATATGTACAGCTGGTATAACCTGGGTATCTCCTGTATATATTATATATGTACAGCTGGTATAACCTGGCATCTCCTGTATATAATTATATATGTACAGCCGGTATAACCTGGGCATCTCCTGTATATAATTATATATGTACAGCTGATATAACCTGGGCATCTCCTGTATATAATTATATATGTACAGCTGGTATAACCTGGGCATCTCCTGTATATAATTATATATGTACAGCCGGTATAACCTGGGCATCTCCTGTATATAATTATATATGTACAGCCGGTATAACCTGGGCATCTCCTGTATATAATTATATATGTACAGCCGGTATAACCTGGCATCTCCTGTATATAATTATATATGTACAGCCGGTATAACCTGGGCATCTCCTGTATATAATTATATATGTACAGCTGGTATAACCTGGACATCTCCTGTATATAATTATATATGTACAGCTGATATAACCTGGGCATCTCCTGTATATAATTATAAATGTACAGCTGGTATAACCTGGACATCTCCTGTATATAATTATATATGTACAGCTGATATAACCTGGGCATCTCCTGTATATAATTATATATGTACAGCTGCTATAACCTGGCATCTCCTGTATATAATTATATATGTACAGCCGGTATAACCTGGGCATCTCCTGTATATAATTATATATCTACAGCTGGTATAACCTGGGCATCTCCTGTATATAATTATATATGTACAGCTGGTATAACCTGGGCATCTCCTGTATATAATTATATATGTACAGCTGGTATAACCCGGGCATCTCCTGTATATAATTATATATGTACAGCTGGTATAACCTGGGCATCTCCTGTATATAATTATATATGTACAGCTGGTATAACCTGGGCATCTCCTGTATATAATTATATATGTACAGCTGATATAACCTGGACATCTCCTGTATATAATTATATATGTACAGCTGGTATAACCCGGGCATCTCCTGTATATAATTATATATGTACAGCTGGTATAACCTGGGCATCTCCTGTATATAATTATATATGTACAGCTGGTATAACCTGGGCATCTCCTGTATATAATTATATATGTACAGCTGGTATAACCTGGGCATCTCCTGTATATAATTAAATATGTACAGCTGGTATAACCTGGACATCTCCTGTATATAATTATATATGTACAGCTGGTATAACCCGGGCATCTCCTGTATATAATTATATATGTACAGCTGGTATAACCTGGGCATCTCCTGTATATAATTATATATGTACAGCTGGTATAACCTGGGCATCTCCTGTATATAATTATATATGTACAGCTGATATAACCTGGACATCTCCTGTATATAATTATATATGTACAGCTGGTATAACCTGGGCATCTCCTGTATATAATTATATATGTACAGCCGGTATAACCTGGGCATCTCCTGTATATAATTATATATGTACAGCTGGTATAACCTGGGTATCTCCTGTATATATTATATATGTACAGCTGGTATAACCTGGCATCTCCTGTATATAATTATATATGTACAGCCGGTATAACCTGGGCATCTCCTGTATATAATTATATACCTACAGCTGGTATAATCCGGGCATCTCCTGTATATAATTATATATGTACAGCTGGTATAACCTGGGCATCTCCTGTATATAATTATATATGTACAGCCGGTATAACCTGGGCATCTCCTGTATATAATTATATATGTACAGCTGCTATAACCTGGCATCTCCTGTATATAATTATATATGTACAGCCGGTATAACCTGGGCATCTCCTGTATATAATTATATATCTACAGCTGGTATAACCCGGGCATCTCCTGTATATAATTATATATGTACAGCTGCTATAACCTGGCATCTCCTGTATATAATTATATATGTACAGCCGGTATAACCTGGGCATCTCCTGTATATAATTATATATGTACAGCTGATATAACCTGGGCATCTCCTGTATATAATTATATATGTACAGCCGGTATAACCTGGGCATCTCCTGTATATAATTATATATGTACAGCTGGTATAACCTGGGCATCTTCTGTATATATTTATATATGTACAGCCGGTATAACCTGGGCATCTCCTGTATATAATTATATATGTACAGCTGGTATAACCTGGGCATCTCCTGTATATAATTATATATGTACAGCTGATAAAACCTGGACATCTCCTGTATATAAATATATATGTACAGCTGCTATAACCTGGGCATCTCCTGTATATAATTATATATGTACAGCTGATATTACCTGGGCATCTCCTGTATATAATTATATATGTACAGCTGGTATAACCTGGGCATCTCCTGTATATAATTATATATGTACAGCTGCTATAACCTGGCATCTCCTGTATATAATTATATATGTACAGCCGGTATAACCTGGGCATCTCCTGTATATAATTATATATCTACAGCTGGTATAACCTGGGCATCTCCTGTATATAATTATATATGTACAGCTGGTATAACCTGGGCATCTCCTGTATATAATTATATATGTACAGCTGGTATAACCCGGGCATCTCCTGTATATAATTATATATGTACAGCTGGTATAACCTGGGCATCTCCTGTATATAATTATATATGTACAGCTGGTATAACCTGGGCATCTCCTGTATATAATTATATATGTACAGCTGATATAACCTGGACATCTCCTGTATATAATTATATATGTACAGCTGGTATAACCCGGGCATCTCCTGTATATAATTATATATGTACAGCTGGTATAACCTGGGCATCTCCTGTATATAATTATATATGTACAGCTGGTATAACCTGGGCATCTCCTGTATATAATTATATATGTACAGCTGGTATAACCTGGGCATCTCCTGTATATAATTAAATATGTACAGCTGGTATAACCTGGACATCTCCTGTATATAATTATATATGTACAGCTGGTATAACCCGGGCATCTCCTGTATATAATTATATATGTACAGCTGGTATAACCTGGGCATCTCCTGTATATAATTATATATGTACAGCTGGTATAACCTGGGCATCTCCTGTATATAATTATATATGTACAGCTGATATAACCTGGACATCTCCTGTATATAATTATATATGTACAGCTGGTATAACCTGGGCATCTCCTGTATATAATTATATATGTACAGCCGGTATAACCTGGGCATCTCCTGTATATAATTATATATGTACAGCTGGTATAACCTGGGTATCTCCTGTATATATTATATATGTACAGCTGGTATAACCTGGCATCTCCTGTATATAATTATATATGTACAGCCGGTATAACCTGGGCATCTCCTGTATATAATTATATACCTACAGCTGGTATAATCCGGGCATCTCCTGTATATAATTATATATGTACAGCTGGTATAACCTGGGCATCTCCTGTATATAATTATATATGTACAGCCGGTATAACCTGGGCATCTCCTGTATATAATTATATATGTACAGCTGCTATAACCTGGCATCTCCTGTATATAATTATATATGTACAGCCGGTATAACCTGGGCATCTCCTGTATATAATTATATATCTACAGCTGGTATAACCCGGGCATCTCCTGTATATAATTATATATGTACAGCTGCTATAACCTGGCATCTCCTGTATATAATTATATATGTACAGCCGGTATAACCTGGGCATCTCCTGTATATAATTATATATGTACAGCTGATATAACCTGGGCATCTCCTGTATATAATTATATATGTACAGCCGGTATAACCTGGGCATCTCCTGTATATAATTATATATGTACAGCTGGTATAACCTGGGCATCTTCTGTATATATTTATATATGTACAGCCGGTATAACCTGGGCATCTCCTGTATATAATTATATATGTACAGCTGGTATAACCTGGGCATCTCCTGTATATAATTATATATGTACAGCTGATAAAACCTGGACATCTCCTGTATATAAATATATATGTACAGCTGCTATAACCTGGGCATCTCCTGTATATAATTATATATGTACAGCTGATATTACCTGGGCATCTCCTGTATATAATTATATATGTACAGCTGGTATAACCTGGGCATCTCCTGTATATAATTATATATGTACAGCGGTTATAACCTGGGCATCTCCTGTATATAATTATGTATGTACAGCTGGTATAACCTGGGCATCTCCTGTATATAATTATATATGTACAGCTGGTATAACCTGGGCATCTTCTGTATATATTTATATATGTACAACCGGTATAACCTGGGCATCTCCTGTATATAATTATATATGTACAGCTGATAAAACCTGGACATCACCTGTATATAATTATATATGTACAGCTGATATAACCTGGACATCTCCTGTATATAATTATATATGTACAGCTGGTATAACCTGGGCATCTCCTGTATATAATTATATATGTACAGCTGGTATAACCTGGACATCTCCTGTATATAATTATATATGTACAGCCGGTATAACCTGGGCATCTCCTGTATATAATTATATATGTACAGCTGGTATAACCTGGGCATCTCCTGTATATAATTATATATGTACAGCTGGTATAACCTGGGCATCTCCTGTATATAATTATATATGTACAGCTGGTATAACCTGGGCATCTCCTGTATATAATTATATATGTACAGCTGGTATAACCTGGACATCTCCTGTATATAATTATATATGTATAGCTGGTATAACCTGGGCATCTCCTGTATATAATTATATATGTACAGCTGGTATAACCTGGGTATCTTCTGTATATAATTATATATGTACAGCTGGTATAACCTGGGCATCTCCTGTATATAATTATATATGTACAGCTGGTATAACTTGGGTATCTCCTGTATATAATTATATATGTACAGCTGGTATAACCTGGGCATCTCCTGTATATAATTATATATGTACAGCTGGTATAACCTGGGTATCTCCTGTATATAATTATATATGTACAGCCGGTATAACCTGGGCATCTCCTGTATATAATTATATATGTACAGCTGGTATAACCTGGGCATCTCCTGTATAGAATTATATATGTACAGCTGGTATAACCTGGGCATCTCCTGTATAGAATTATATATGTACAGCTGGTATAACCTGGGCATCTCCTGTATATAATTATATATGTACAGCTGGTATAACCTGGGCATCTCCTGTATATAATTATATATGTACAGCCGGTATAACCTGGGCATCTCCTGTATATAATTATATATCTACAGCCGGTATAACCTGGGCATCTCCTGTATATAATTTTATATCTACAGCTGGTATAACCTGGGCATCTCCTGTATATAATTATATATGTACAGCTGGTATAACCTGGGCATCTCCTGTATATAATTATATATGTACAGCTGGTATAACCTAGGTATCTCCTGTATATAATTATATATGTACAGCTGGTATAACCCGGGCATCTCCTGTATATAATTATATATGTATAGCTGGTATAACCCGGGCATCTCCTGTATATAATTATATATGTATAGCTGGTATAACCTGGGCATCTCCTGTATATAATTATATATGTACAGCTGGTATAACCCGGGCATCTTCTGTATATAATTATATATGTATAGCTGGTATAACCCGGGCATCTCCTGTATATAATTATATATGTATAGCTGGTATAACCTGGGCATCTCCTGTGTATAATTATATATGTACAGCTGGTATAACCTGGGCATCTCCTGTATATAATTATATATGTACAGCTGGTATAACCCGGGCATCTCCTGTATATAATTATATATGTACAGCTGATATAACCTGGGCATCTCCTGTATATAATTATATATGTACAGCTGGTATAACCTGGGCATCTCCTGTATATAATTATATATGTACAGCTGGTATAACCTGGGCATCTCCTGTATATAATTATATATGTACAGCTGATATAACCTGGACATCTCCTGTATATAATTATATATGTACAGCTGGTATAACCTGGGCATCTCCTGTATATAATTATATATGTACAGCTGGTATAACCCGGGCATCTCCTGTATATAATTATATATGTACAGCTGATATAACCTGGGCATCTCCTGTATATAATTATATATGTACAGCTGGTATAACCTGGGCATCTCCTGTATATAATTATATATGTACAGCTGGTATAACCCGGGCATCTCCTGTATATAATTATATATGTACAGCTGCTATAACCTGGCATCTCCTGTATATAATTATATATGTACAGCCGGTATAACCTGGGCATCTCCTGTATATAATTATATATGTACAGCTGATATAACCTGGGCATCTCCTGTATATAATTATATATGTACAGCTGGTATAACCTGGGCATCTCCTGTATATAATTATATATGTACAGCCGGTATAACCTGGGCATCTCCTGTATATAATTATATATGTACAGCTGGTATAACCTGGCATCTTCTGTATATAATTATATATGTACAGCTGGCATAACCTGGGCATCTCCAGTATATAATTATATATGTACAGCTGGTATAACCTGGGCATCTCCTGTATATAATTATATATGTACAGCCGGTATAACCTGGGCATCTCCTGTATATAATTATATATGTACAGCTGGTATAACCTGGGCATCTCCAGTATATAATTATATATGTACAGCTGGTATAACCTGGGCATCTCCTGTATATAATTATATATGTACAGCTGGTATAACCTGGGCATCTCCTGTATATAATTATATATGTACAGCCGGTATAACCTGGGCATCTCCTGTATATAATTATATATGTACAGCTGGTATAACCTGGCATCTTCTGTATATAATTATATATGTACATTTGGCATAACCTGGGCATCTCCAGTATATAATTATATATGTACAGCTGGCATAACCTGGGCATCTCCTGTATATAATTATATATGTACAGCTGGTATAACCTGGGGATCTCCTGTATATAATTATATATGTACAGCTGGTATAGCCTGGGCATCTCCTGTATATATTATATATGTACAGCTGGTATAACCTGGCATCTCCTGTATATAATTATATATGTACAGCCGGTATAACCTGGGCATCTCCTGTATATAATTATATATCTACAGCTGGTATAACCCGGGCATCTCCTCTATATAATTATATATTTACAGCTGCTATAATCTGGCATCTCCTGTATATAATTATATATGTACAGCCGGTATAACCTGGGCATCTCCTGTATATAATTATATATGTACAGCTGGTATAACCTGGGCATCTCCTGTATATAATTATATATGTACAGCCGGTATAACCTGGGCATCTCCTGTATATAATTATATATGTACAGCTGCTATAACCTGGCATCTCCTGTATATAATTATATATGTACAGCCGGTATAACCTGGGCATCTCCTGTATATAATTATATATCTACAGCTGGTATAACCCGGGCATCTCCTGTATATAATTATATATGTACAGCTGCTATAACCTGGCATCTCCTGTATATAATTATATATGTACAGCCGGTATAACCTGGGCATCTCCTGTATATAATTATATATGTACAGCTGATATAACCTGAGCATCTCCTGTATATAATTATATATGTACAGCTGGTATAACCTGGGCATCTCCTGTATATAATTATATATGTACAGCCGGTATAACCTGGGCATCTCCTGTATATAATTATATATGTACAGCTGGTATAACCTGGGCATCTTCTGTATATATTTATATATGTACAGCCGGTATAACCTGGGCATCTCCTGTATATAATTATATATGTACAGCTGATATAACCTGGACATCACCTGTATATAATTATATATGTACAGCTGATATAACCTGGACATCTCCTGTATATAATTATATATGTACAGCTGCTATAACCTGGGCATCTCCTGTATATAATTACATATGTACAGCTGATATAACCTGGGCATCTCCTGTATATAATAATATATGTACAGCTGGTATAACCTGGGCATCTCCTGTATATAATTATATATGTACAGCTGTTATAACCTGGGCATCTCCTGTATATAATTATGTATGTACAGCTGGTATAACCTGGGTATCTCCTGTATATAATTATATATGTACAGCTGGTATAACCTGGGCATCTTCTGTATATATTTATATATGTACAGCCGGTATAACCTGGGCATCTCCTGTATATAATTATATATGTACAGCTGATATAACCTGGACATCACCTGTATATAATTATATATGTACAGCTGATATAACCTGGACATCTCCTGTATATAATTATATATGTACAGCTGGTATAACCTGGGCATCTCCTGTATATAATTATATATGTACAGCCGGTATAACCTGGACATCTCCTGTATATAATTATATATGTACAGCCGGTATAACCTGGGCATCTCCTGTATATAATTATATATGTACAGCTGGTATAACCTGGGCATCTCCTGTATATAATTATATATGTACAGCTGGTATAACCTGGGCATCTCCTGTATATAATTATATATGTACAGCTGGTATAACCTGGGCATCTCCTGTATATAATTATATATGTACAGCTGGTATAACCTGGGTATCTCCTGTATATAATTATATATGTATAGCTGGTATAACCTGGGCATCTCCTGTATATAATTATATATGTACAGCTGGTATAACCTGGGTATCTACTGTATATAATTATATATGTACAGCTGGTATAACCTGCCATCTCCTGTATATAATTATATATGTACAGCTGGTATAACCTGGGCATCTCATGTATAGAATTATATATGTACAGCTGGTATAACCTGGGCATCTCCTGTATAGAATTATATATGTACAGCTGGTATAACCTGGGCATCTCCTGTATATAATTATATATGTACAGCCGGTATAACCTGGGCATCTCCTGTATATAATTATATATCTACAGCCGGTATAACCTGGGCATCTCCTGTATATAATTTTATATCTACAGCTGGTATAACCTGGGCATCTCCTGTATATAATTATATATGTACAGCTGGTATAACCTGGGCATCTCCTGTATATAATTATATATGTACAGCTGGTATAACCTAGGTATCTCCTGTATATAATTATATATGTACAGCTGGTATAACCCGGGCATCTCCTGTATATAATTATATATGTATAGCTGGTATAACCCGGGCATCTCCTGTATATAATTATATA
Organism: Anomaloglossus baeobatrachus; assembly: GCF_048569485.1. Lineage (NCBI taxonomy): Eukaryota > Metazoa > Chordata > Amphibia > Anura > Aromobatidae > Anomaloglossus > Anomaloglossus baeobatrachus. Next base: position 669,177,795 of record NC_134356.1, on the reverse strand, counting down.
TGTATAGCTGGTATAACCTGGGCATCTCCTGTATATAATTATATATGTACAGCTGGCATTTACCGGGCATCTTCTGTATATAATTATATATGTATAGCTGGTATAACCCGGGCATCTCCTGTATATAATTATATATGTATAGCTGGTATAACCTGGGCATCTCCTGTATATAATTATATATGTACAGCTGGTATAACCTGGGTATCTTCTGTATATAATTATATAAGTACAGCTGGTATAACCTGGGCATCTCCTGTATATAATTATATATGTATAGCTGGTATAACCTGGGCATCTCCTGTATATAATTATATATGTACAGCTGGTATAACCCGGGCATCTTCTGTATATAATTATATATGTATAGCTGGTATAACCCGGGCATCTCCTGAGTATAATTATATATGTATAGCTGGTATAACCTGGGCATCTCCTGTATATAATTATATATGTACAGCTGGTATAACCTGGGTATCTTCTGTATATAATTATATATGTACAGCTGGTATAACCTGGGCATCTCCTGTATATAATTATATATGTACAGCTGGTATAACCTGGGTATCTCCTGTATATAATTATATATGTACAGCTGGTATAACCCGGGCATCTCCAGTATATAATTATATATGTACAGCTGGTATAACCTGGGCATCTCCTGTATATAATTATATATGTACAGCTGGCATAACCTGGGCATCTCCAGTATATAATTATATATGTACAGCTGGTATAACCTGGGGATCTCCTGTATATAATTATATATGTACAGCTGGTATAACCTGGGTATCTCCTGTATATATTATATATGTACAACTGGTATAACCTGGCATCTCCTGTATATAATTATATATGTACAGCCGGTATAACCTGGGCATCTCCTGTATATAATTATATATCTACAGCTGGTATAACCCGGGCATCTCCTGTATATAATTATATATGTACAGCTGCTATAATCTGGCATCTCCTGTATATAATTATATATGTACAGCCGGTATAACCTGGGCATCTCCTGTATATAATTATATATGTACAGCTGATATAACCTGGGCATCTCCTGTATATAATTATATATGTACAGCTGGTATAACCTGGGCATCTCCTGTATATAATTATATATGTACAGCCGGTATAACCTGGGCATCTCCTGTATATAATTATATATGTACAGCTGCTATAACCTGGCATCTCCTGTATATAATTATATATGTACAGCCGGTATAACCTGGGCATCTCCTGTATATAATTATATATCTACAGCTGGTATAACCCGGGCATCTCCTGTATATAATTATATATGTATAGCTGCTATAACCTGGCATCTCCTGTATATAATTATATATGTACAGCCGGTATAACCTGGGCATCTCCTGTATATAATTATATATGTACAGCTGATATAACCTGGGCATCTCCTGTATATAATTATATATGTACAGCTGGTATAACCTGGGCATCTCCTGTATATAATTATATATGTACAGCCGGTATAACCTGGGCATCTCCTGTATATAATTATATATGTACAGCTGGTATAACCTGGCATCTTCTGTATATAATTATATATGTACAGCTGGCATAACCTGGGCATCTCCAGTATATAATTATATATGTACAGCTGGTATAACCTGGGCATCTCCTGTATATAATTATATATGTACAGCTGGCATAACCTGGGCATCTCCAGTATATAATTATATATGTACAGCTGGTATAACCTGGGCATCTCCTGTATATAATTATATATGTACAGCTGCTATAACCTGGCATCTCCTGTATATAATTATATATGTACAGCCGGTATAACCTGGGCATCTCCTGTATATAATTATATATCTACAGCTGGTATAACCCGGGCATCTCCTGTATATAATTATATATGTACAGCTGCTATAACCTGGCATCTCCTGTATATAATTATATATGTACAGCCGGTATAACCTGGGCATCTCCTGTATATAATTATATATGTACAGCTGATATAACCTGGGCATCTCCTGTATATAATTATATATGTACAGCTGGTATAACCTGGGCATCTCCTGTATATAATTATATATGTACAGCTGGTATAACCTGGGCATCTCCTGTATATAATTATATATGTACAGCTGGTATAACCTAGGTATCTCCTGTATATAATTATATATGTACAGCTGGTATAACCCGGGCATCTCCAGTATATAATTATATATGTACAGCTGGTATAACCTGGGCATCTCCTGTATATAATTATATATGTACAGCTGGCATAACCTGGGCATCTCCAGTATATAATTATATATGTACAGCTGGTATAACCTGGGGATCTCCTGTATATAATTATATATGTACAGCTGGTATAACCTGGGTATCTCCTGTATATATTATATATGTACAACTGGTATAACCTGGCATCTCCTGTATATAATTATATATGTACAGCCGGTATAACCTGGGCATCTCCTGTATATAATTATATATCTACAGCTGGTATAACCCGGGCATCTCCTGTATATAATTATATATGTACAGCTGCTATAATCTGGCATCTCCTGTATATAATTATATATGTACAGCCGGTATAACCTGGGCATCTCCTGTATATAATTATATATGTACAGCTGATATAACCTGGGCATCTCCTGTATATAATTATATATGTACAGCTGGTATAACCTGGGCATCTCCTGTATATAATTATATATGTACAGCCGGTATAACCTGGGCATCTCCTGTATATAATTATATATGTACAGCTGCTATAACCTGGCATCTCCTGTATATAATTATATATGTACAGCCGGTATAACCTGGGCATCTCCTGTATATAATTATATATCTACAGCTGGTATAACCCGGGCATCTCCTGTATATAATTATATATGTATAGCTGCTATAACCTGGCATCTCCTGTATATAATTATATATGTACAGCCGGTATAACCTGGGCATCTCCTGTATATAATTATATATGTACAGCTGATATAACCTGGGCATCTCCTGTATATAATTATATATGTACAGCTGGTATAACCTGGGCATCTCCTGTATATAATTATATATGTACAGTTGGTATAACCTGGGCATCTCCTGTATATAATTATATATGTACAGCTGGTATAACCTGGCATCTTCTGTATATAATTATATATGTACAGCTGGCATAACCTGGGCATCTCCAGTATATAATTATATATGTACAGCTGATATAACCTGGGCATCTCCTGTATATAATTATATATGTACAGCTGGCATAACCTGGGCATCTCCAGTATATAATTATATATGTACAGCTGGTATAACCTGGGCATCTCCTGTATATAATTATATATGTACAGCTGCTATAACCTGGCATCTCCTGTATATAATTATATATGTACAGCCGGTATAACCTGGGCATCTCCTGTATATAATTATATATCTACAGCTGGTATAACCCGGGCATCTCCTATATATAATTATATATGTACAGCTGCTATAACCTGGCATCTCCTGTATATAATTATATATGTACAGCCGGTATAACCTGGGCATCTCCTGTATATAATTATATATGTACAGCTGATATAACCTGGGCATCTCCTGTATATAATTATATATGTACAGCTGGTATAACCTGGGCATCTTCTGTATATATTTATATATGTACAGCCGGTATAACCTGGGCATCTCCTGTATATAATTATATATGTACAGCTGATATAACCTGGACATCACCTGTATATAATTATATATGTACAGCTGATATAACCTGGACATCTCCTGTATATAATTATATATGTACAGCTGCTATAACCTGGGCATCTCCTGTATATAATTATATATGTACAGCTGATATAACCTGGGCATCTCCTGTATATATTTATATATGTACAGCTGGTATAACCTGGGCATCTCCTGTATATAATTATATATGTACAGCTGTTATAACCTGGGCATCTCCTGTATATAATTATGTATGTACAGCTGGTATAACCTGGGCATCTCCTGTATATAATTATATATGTACAGCTGGTATAACCTGGGCATCTTCTGTATATATTTATACATGTACAGCCGGTATAACCTGGGCATCTCCCGTATATAATTATATATGTACAGCTGATATAACCTGGAAATCACCTGTATATAATTATATATGTACAGCTGATATAACCTGGACATCTCCTGTATATAATTATATATGTACAGCTGGTATAACCTGGGCATCTCCTGTATATAATTATATATGTACAGCTGGTATAACCTGGACATCTCCTGTATATAATTATATATGTACAGCCGGTATAACCTGGGCATCTCCTGTATATAATTATATATGTACAGCTGGTATAACCTGGGCATCTCCTGTATATAATTATATATGTACAGCTGGTATAACCTGGGCATCTCCTGTATATAATTATATATGTACAGCTGGTATAACCTGGGCATCTCCTGTATATAATTATATATGTACAGCTGGTATAACCTGGGTATCTCCTGTATATAATTATATATGTATAGCTGGTATAACCTAGGCATCTCCTGTATATAATTATATATGTACAGCTGGTATAACCTGGGTATCTTCTGTATATAATTATATATGTACAGCTGGTATAACCTGGCATCTCCTGTATATAATTATATATGTACAGCTGGTATAACCTGGGCATCTCCTGTATAGAATTATATATGTACAGCTCGTATAACCTGGGCATCTCCTGTATAGAATTATATATGTACAGCTGGTATAACCTGGGCATCTCCTGTATATAATTATATATCTACAGCCGGTATAACCTGGGCATCTCCTGTATATAATTATATATCTACAGCCGGTATAACCTGGGCATCTCCTGTATATAATTTTATATCTACAGCTGGTATAACCTGGGCATCTCCTGTATATAATTATATATGTACAGCTGGTATAACCTGGGCATCTCCTGTATATAATTATATATGTACAGCTGGTATAACCTAGGTATCTCCTGTATATAATTATATATGTACAGCTGGTATAACCCGGGCATCTCCTGTATATAATTATATATGTACAGCTGGTATAACCTGGGTATCTTCTGTATATAATTATATATGTACAGCTGGTATAACCTGGGCATCTCCTGTATATAATTATATATGTACAGCTGGTATAACCTGGGCATCTCCTGTATATAATTATATATGTACAGCCGGTATAACCTGGGCATCTCATGTATATAATTATATATCTACAGCCGGTATAACCTGGGCATCTCCTGTATATAATTATATATGTACAGCTGGTATAACCTGGGCATCTCCTGTATATAATTATATATGTACAGCTGGTATAACCCAGGCATCTCCTGTATATAATTATATATGTACAGCTGGTATAACCCGGGCATCTCCTGTATATAATTATATATGTATAGCTGGTATAACCCGGGCATCTCCTGTATATCATTATATATGTACAGCTGGTATAACCTGGGTATCTCCTGTATATAATTATATATGTACAGCTGGTATAACCTGGGTATCTCCTGTATATAATTATATATGTACAGCTGGTATAACCCGGGCATCTCCTGTATATAATTATATATGTACAGCTGGTATAACCCGGGCATCTCCTGTATATAATTATATATGTATAGCTGGTATAACCCGGGCATCTCCTGTATATAATTATATATGTACAGCTGGTATAACCCGGGCATCTCCTGTATATATTTATATATGTACAGCTGGTATAACTCGGGCATCTCCTGTATATAATTATATATGTATAGCTGGTATAACCTGGGCATCTCCTGTATATAATTATATATCTACAGCCGGTATAACCTGGGCATCTCCTGTATATAATTATATATGTATAGCTGGTATAACCTGGGCATCTCCTGTATATAATTATATATGTACAGCTGGTATAACCTGGGCATCTTCTGTATATAATTATATATATACAGTTGGTATAACCTGGGCATCTCCTGTATATAATTATATATGTACAGCTGGTATAACCTGGGCATCTCCTGTATATAATTATATATGTACAGCTGGTATAACCTGGGCATCTTCTGTATATAATTATATATGTACAGCCGGTATTACCTGAGCATCTCCTGTATATAATTATATATGTACAGCCGGTATAACCTGGGCATCTCCTGTATATAATTATATATGTACAGCCGGTATAACCTGGGCATCTCCTGTATATAATTATATATGTACAGCCGGTATAACCTGGGCATCTCCTGTATATAATTATATATGCACAGCTGGTATAACCTGGCATCTCCTGTATATAATTATATATGTACAGCTGGTATAACCTGGGCATCTTTTGTATATAATTATATATGTACAGCCGGTATAACCTGGACATCTTCTGTATATAATTATATATGTACAGCTGGTATAACCTGGACATCTTCTGTATATAATTATATATGTACAGCTGGTATAACCTGGGCATCTTCTGTATATAATTATATATGTACAGCTGGTATAACCTGGGCATCTTCTGTATATAATTATATATGTATAGCTGGTATAACCTGGGCATCTCCTGTATATAATTATATATGTACAGCCGGTATAACCTGGGCATCTCCTGTATATATTTTATACAGTATATACCCCTGTTACAGGTGCTGGTATACATTCTCCATATGTGTACATCTTGCAGTCAGTAGGGGGCGCCATACTATCACTATATCGGGCGGCTCCACACCCGTCTTCTCTTTGTCGGAGGCTCGGGGAGTAATATTGATCTATAATGGGAAGTTATAAGATCAGACAATGAGTGGAGATTCTGGTCCGTGCAGCGTCCCCACCGTGGTCTGGTGGCCGGTCCCCTGCGCAGGACTTACACCTGTCCCTTGCTCCATCTCACATACTTAACCTTTAACCCCTTCTCGCCGTGGCCAATTTTCATTTTTGCGCTTTCGTTGTCTCCTCCCTTTTCATTCATCACTTTTTTTTCCGATGAAGCTGTGCGAAGCTTTGTTTTTCTTTCTTTTTTTGTTTTTTGTGGAGCTGACTTTTTTATTTTTACTATTTTGGGGTACATAAGATGCTTTGATCGCTTTGTATTGTGGGAGGTGTTTTGTGGGCGGTGCGACAACTAGAAAACTGCACTTCTGGAGTTTCAATTTTTTTTCTTACTTTTCGGTGTTTACCTTATGGGCGCTATCATTTTATATCATGATAAAATGGACTTTACGGCTTTTTAAAAATATAAATTCTTGGTATTTTTGGAAATGCACATGAACATTAGCAGAAATGAACAGGCTCCAACCTATCTTTTGCAGTGATGCGTCTAATGTGCGTGTGCAAAAGTCATTATGAAATCAGGGAGAGATATCTCATCACCTACTATGATTGATTAAGCTGTTTATAGAGGTGTTACCTATTATTGTAATTCTGCCTCTGATGATAATGAGCCTGCTGAAAACTGTCCATGAAAAGTGAAAAGCAAAATGAAAAAAAAATATATATATATACACCACAAAAAGTCATTTTCGAAGGACCCACTCCCTCTAAGGAATAGTGGACAAAGCCTCTTGGCCTTTATCATTGGAGAGAAGGACGCCGGTGAGCGAGGAGATTATGGCTGAATCTGGGCAACCAGAACCCGGAGCCAGGCGTAATCATCGAGGGCAGAGTCTATTGGAGAGTGAGAGGGGAGCCAGACGGACCCCTTATTTTCCAAGAGGCAAGGCTTAAAATATTCCTTCCGTGAAGCTTCTCGACCATAATCTCCCATAGCTAACCAGAGCTGACAACACAGGATCCACCAATTACAGTAGGTGATGAGCTAGCTCTGCCTGTCTTCAGAATGACTTTTGTACACGCACATTAGACACATCAGTGCCAAAAAAAACAGGTTTGGAGCCTGTTCATTGCTGCTTATGTTCATGTGCACTTCCTAAAATGACAAGAAGTTACTGTAACACCCTGGGGTCGAGGAATTTTTGGGGGTTTTCACCCGACTCGTTGCCGGGACGGGGGTGCAGATCCTCTGCTTCTTCACGCGCTGGCCTGGCCCGGTTACGTGACCCCGAGACGTACAGGAGGGTAGGAAAGGCGGTGGACAGGAGGCAGGATGGAGGATGGGTGTGGTAGTGACGGTGAGGAAAGTCTTTTATGATCGTGACACCACCTGTGGTATACGGCCAGGGATGCGGGCCGCCGCTGCGGGTGCTGCTCTCCGGGGCTGATAGTGAGGGTCGCAGCCGGGATGGTGTCGCTCCCCACAGGCGGAGCGGGATTACCCCGGGGAGGATGACGGGGGTGATGGTAGTCCCCATTGGTGCCGCAGCACTGGGTGACTGTGTCGGTAAAGAAGAAGCAGAGACGGGGGCTGCGGTTCCAGATCTTTTACTCATAAGTAATTCATGCGCTGCCCCAGAGTACTGATCTCCATCACGATGGGCTCCAGCCGATCCCGAATCCATGGAAGTTGAGATCCGGTGTGTGTCAATCTATCACCTGTGATGCGCTAAGTATCGGACCCCCATGGCATGAAGCACTTGGGGATCCCGGTGTCAGTAAAGTGTCCCGTTCTGTATGCTGATAGCGCGGTTCCGATGTGGGACCGGTCGAGGACCTCAGCCCTGGATCATATATGCTATTTGCTGCAGACTCGTGGGACGGGTCCAGTGACTTTTCTAGCCGTTCCCCGCGACCCTTGGTAGATAACGTGAAGTATATCTGCCCTAGGGTTCTGTATCCCGAGAGCGCCGGTCCTGTGCAAACAGCCGCCTGCTTCTCCCCAGAGACCGTGCTGAACGCCTTGGCCCACAGAGCTCCATGTGGCAAGTCCGCTCTGTTCTGTGTCTGTAGCTGTTGTAGTTGTGTTGTGTGTTCTGAGCTGTTGCCCCCAGCCACTGTCACCGACTGGTTCACTGCTCTCACCAGGTCAACCTGCTCTTCCCACAGTGCTCCTCACTCCCCCTGGTGGTTGCTTCTCCCTGACCCTGAGTCCCCAATTCCAGTGGATCGGGGAGCCCCTGGTGCGGTGGCGTCCTGTAAACCCACCGCTGTAATGACCCCCTACTGTGATCCCACCATGACCCGGTCCCCATTGTGGAGGGCAACCCAATGTTACTGCATGTTTGTCTAGTGGAAACCAGCCTTGACCTTCCTTGGACCCAGGATAAGTACTACACCCTAATGGAGGTGCAGAACCCTGTGGCGCCTGAAGCCTCAGGGGCGCCACATTACAGTCTTGTAAAGTCCATTTTATTACAATATAAAATTAGGTAGCAATTAAGGTAAACAATATAAAGCAAGAAAATTCAAAACACCAGAATCACAGTTTCCCAGTTGCTGCACCTCCCACAAAACAGGCAATACAAAGCGATCAAAGCATCTTATGTACCCCAAAATAGATACAATAAAATTGTCAATTTCATAAAAGAAAAAAAAAAAAACGAAAAAAAAACAAAGCTTTACTCAGTTTCAACAAAAAATAAAGTTATGAAAGAGTGGAAGGAGAGAACGAAAGTGCAAACTCTGTGGGGTGCACTAAGGGAACATAATGTGTAAGGGGCACTAGAGAGGCATCCCAATGTGTATGTGGGGGCATCATATTATGTGGGGAGTACTGAGGGAACATAATGTGTAGAGGGAACTATGGAGGCATCCCAATGTGTATGTGGGGGCATCATATTGTGTGGGGTGCACTAAGGGAACATTATGTGTAGGGGGCACTATGGAGGCATCAAAATGTGTATGTGGGGGCATCATATTGTGTGGGATGCACTGAGGGAGCATAATGTGTAGAGGGAACTATGAAGGCATCACAGTGTGTATGTGGGGGCATCATATTGTGTGGGGTGCACTAAGGGAGCATAATGTGTAGAGGGAACTATGAAGGCATCACAGTGTGTATGTGGGGGCATCATATTGTGTGGGGTGCACTAAGGGAACATTATGTGTAGGGGGCACTATGGAGGCATCAAAATGTGTATGTGGGGGCATCATATTGTGTGGGGTGCACTGAGGGAACATAATGTGTAGAGGGAACTATGGAGGTATCACAATGTGTATGGGGGGCATCATATTGTGTGGGGTGCACTGAGGGAGCATAATGTGTAGAGGGAACTATGGAGGCATTCCAATGTGTATGTGGGGGCATCATATTGTGTGGGGTGCACTAAGGGAACATAATGTGTAGAGGGCACTATGGAGGCATCCCAATGTGTATGGGGGGCATCATATTGTGTGGGGTGCACTGAGGGAGCATAATGTGTAGAGGACACTGTGGAGGCATCACAGTGTGTATGGGGGGCATCATATTGTGTGGGGTGCACTAAGGGAACATAATGTGTAGAGGGCACTGTGGAGGCATCACAGTGTGTATGGGGGGCATCATATTGTGTGGGGTGTACTGAGGGAACATAATGTGTAAGGGGCACTAGAGAGGCATCCCAATGTGTATGTGGGGGCATCATATTATGTGGGGAGTACTGAGGGAACATAATGTGTAGAGGGAACTATGGAGGCATCCCAATGTGTATGTGGGGGCATCATATTGTGTGGGGTGCACTAAGGGAACATTATGTGTAGGGGGCACTATGGAGGCATCAAAATGTGTATGTGGGGGCATCATATTGTGTGGGGTGCACTGAGGGAACATAATGTGTAGAGGGAACTATGGAGGCATCACAATGTGTATGGGGGGCATCATATTGTGTGGGGTGCACTGAGGGAGCATAATGTGTAGAGGACACTGTGGAGGCATCACAGTGTGTATGGGGGGCATCATATTGTGTGGGGTGCACTAAGGGAACATAATGTGTAGAGGGCACTGTGGAGGCATCCCAATGTGTATGTGGGGGCATCATATTGTGTGGGGTGCACTAAGGGAACATAATGTGTAGAGGGCACTATGGAGGCATCCCAATGTGTATGGGGGGCATCATATTGTGTGGGGTGCACTGAGGGAGCATAATGTGTAGAGGACACTGTGGAGGCATCACAGTGTGTATGGGGGGCATCATATTGTGTGGGGTGCACTGAGGGAGCATAATGTGTAGAGGACACTGTGGAGGCATCACAGTGTGTATGGGGGGCATCATATTGTGTGTGGTGCACTAAGGGAACATAATGTGTAGAGGGCACTGTGGAGGCATCACAGGGTGTATGTGGGGGCATCATATTGTGTGGGGTGCACTGAGGGAGCATAATGTGTAGAGGGAACTATGAAGGCATCACAGTGTGTATGTGGGGGCATCATATTGTGTGGGGTGCACTAAGGGAACATAATGTGTAGAGGGAACTATGGAGGCATCACAATGTGTTTGGGGGGCATCATATTGTGTGGGGTGCACTGAGGGAGCATAATGTGTAGAGGGAACTATGGAGGCATCCCAATGTGTATGTGGGGGCATCATATTGTGTGGGGTGCACTAAGGGAACATAATGTGTAGAGGGCACTGTGGAGGCATCACAGTGTGTATGGGGGCATCATATTGTGTAGGGTGCACTAAGGGAGCATAATGTGTAGAGGGCACTGTGGAGGCATCACAGTGTGTATGTGGGGGCATCATATTGTGTGGGGTGCACTAAGGGAACATAATGTGTAGAGGGAACTATGGAGGCATCACAATGTGTTTGGGGGGCATCATATTGTGTGGGGTGTACTGAGGGAACATAATGTGTAGAGGGAACTATGGAGGCATCCCAATGTGTATGTGGGGGCATCATATTGTGTGGGGTGCACTGAGGGAACATAATGTGTAAGGGGCACTATGGATGCATCACAATGTGTATATGGGGCATTGTAGTTTGTGAAGGGTACTGTGGGTGCATCATGTTGTGTGGTGCCTCTGTGAAGGTACTGTGTAGGGGGCACTATAGGGCATCATTGTGTGACTGCATTATATATACTGAGGGAGCTATTATAATTAGTGTACTGGGTGTATTACTCTTTGTATGGGGGCTCCGTGGCATCATTGTAATGTGTGGGGTTAATAGTGAGGAAGCTTTGTGTGGGGGGCACTGCGGGGGTCGTGTGGACCTCTTTTGTGCTTTTTAAAGATTTTGAGGTTTGTTTCCCTGCATTCTTTGCTTGGTTTTCAGGGGTGGCTCCTGACCCCAGGTATTTGCTGCATTATTGGTTGTGTCTTGGTCCCGGGGCCCACTCCGATCCTTGCGTCCTAGCTGCATTTCTTCCACAGACGTCTTCCAGTTGTCTTCTGGCTCCAGTATCTGGACACGTTCTACAGAGCCTCTCAGGTCCACACTGCCTCCACCACCGCTCTCATCTGAATCCGTTAATGCCTTTCAGTGGAGGTTTAGCAGCTCCACTTGATCTCCACGCCTCTGTGTGGCTCCAAAAATCTGTGTTTCCTTCCACGCTCTCCTGGGGGTCATATTTGACTCGGATCCCTCCTTCACTCCCTACATCCCATCACTCGCTCATGTCAGCTCCACCTCAAAAAGAGCTCTGATAGTCGACATTTTCTTACCTTAGACTCTTCAAAAAACTCTTACTGATGCTCTTATTTATTCTCATCTGGACTATTGCAATTATTCACTAATCGGTCTCCCTCTTATTAAACTCTCCTCTCTCTGATCTATCCTGAATGCAGCAGCAAGTATCATATTCCTCTCCAGCTGCTACACCGATGCCTCCACCCTGTGCCAGTCATTGCACTGGTTGCCCATCTGCTACAGAGTCCAATATAAACTTATCACTCTCACTCACAATACTCTGTTTGTCCAGTGTGTCCAGCTCGGTGAGCTCAGGGGCTACTTGTGTAGCGCCCCTGAACCCATAAGGGTGCTACAGGGTTCTGCATCCCCACCAGGATGCAGGGCCTACCCCCTTAGGGACCCAGAACCCCAGTGCTGGTAACACCAAAAACCCAGGTAATCCCAGTTTTCCCCAACAAATCCCCCATACAATGGTACCCAGCTAGGGTGAGACCAATGGATGGCTGCCTAGAGGTGCAGCCAATCCAGTCCACTAGTTGACCAGGTGGGAGGTGCAGACTGAGGACAGAGCAGACAGGAAGACAGTCAGTCTAGCGGAAACTGTGGAGAACAGTGAGTGTTTAGTAACAGGGAGCAGACAAGTGATGTCCTGACTCGGGTTAACGGTGACCTGGTACCCAGGAGAATTAGTTGCCTGTGTAGTTCTCCCAGAACTACGCACCGACGGGGTACAGGACCCTAGGACAGGAAAGTGCTTCAAGCTGACCTGTTAACACCTGCACAGCGAGGGGACCATTGCTGACCCTAAAGAATCTGAAGACTCAGCAGCAACAGGAGAACCGGGGACCGGACCAGAGACTCCAACCACACAAGGTTCACGCTATCGTCAGGCGGACGGAGGTGGACAAACCACAGAACGGGGACCCCCAGTGTTCCCTACCATGGGGACCCACTTACCAGAGACAGGTGCAGGGGAAGAAGGTACCAGAGACTAGGACTAGCACTGACGAAGGGGACCTGGAGGCGAAACCAGCCAGCCTCGGGCAACCAGACAATATCTTAGCAGTGAGTGAAAACCAGTTGCACTGAATACCTGTCTGGACTCCTTCTTCCGACGTCCACCGCACCATACACCTGCTGGGGCAAAACCCTACTTGTGGAGGGACTACCATACTAGCTGCCGATACCATCAGCCCCAGTAGAGACATTTTGCAGCGGCGACCCCCTACACTTAGCCGCAACACCGCAAGTGGCGTCACGAATAAACTTTATTCACCAATTCCCTGTAAATATCCCCATTACAAAAAGGGCCCAGGGCACAGAACCGAGTAATGGCCACCACCGCGACATTCCCAATAGAGACAGTGCCCGGGACCGAGTACCCATATCCCTGGGTGCTACACTTGTCCAGTGTGTGGGGCTCGCTGAGCTCAGGGGCTGCTCGTCCAGTGTCTGGTGTCGCTGAGCTCAGGGGCTGCTCATCCAGTGTCTGGGGCTCGCTGAGCTCAGGGGCTGCTCGTCCAGTGTCTGGGGCTCGCTGAGCTCAGGGGCTGCTCGTCCAGTGTCTGGGGCTCGCTGAGCTCAGGGGCTGCTCGTCCAGTGTCTGGGGCTCGCTGAGCTCAGGGGCTGCTCGTCCAGTGTCTGGGGCTCGCTGAGCTCAGGGGCTGCTCGTCCAGTGTCTGGGGCTCGCTGAGCTCAGGGGCTGCTCGTCCAGTGTATGGGGCTCGCTGAGCTCAGGGGCTGCTCATCCAGTGTCTGGGGCTCGCTGAGCTCAGGGGCTGCTCATCCAGTGTCTGGGGCTCGCTGAGCTCAGGGGCTGCTCATCCAGTGTATTGGGCTCGCTGAGCTCAGGGGCTGCTCGTCCAGTGTATGGGGCTCGCTGAGCTCAGGGGCTGCTCGTCCAGTGTCTGGGGCTCGCTGAGCTCAGGGGCTGCTCGTCCAGTGTATGGGGCTCGCTGAGCTCAGGGGCTGCTCGTCCAGTGTCTGGGGCTCGCTGAGCTCAGGGGCTGCTCGTCCAGTGTCTGGGGCTCGCTGAGCTCAGGGGCTGCTCATCCAGTGTATGGGGCTCGCTGAGCTCAGGGGCTGCTCGTCCAGTGTCTGGGGCTCGCTGAGCTCAGGGGCTGCTCGTCCAGTGTCTGGGGCTCGCTGAGCTCAGGGGCTGCTCGTCCAGTGTCTGGGGCTCGCTGAGCTCAGGGGCTGCTCATCCAGTGTATGGGGCTCGCTGAGCTCAGGGGCTGCTCGTCCAGTGTATGGGGCTCGCTGAGCTCAGGGGCTGCTCATCCAGTGTATGGGGCTCGCTGAGCTCAGGGGCTGCTCGTCCAGTGTCTGGGGCTCGCTGAGCTCAGGGGCTGCTCGTCCAGTGTCTGGGGCTCGCTGAGCTCAGGGGCTGCTCGTCCAGTGTCTGGGGCTCGCTGAGCTCAGGGGCTGCTCGTCCAGTGTCTGGGGCTCGCTGAGCTCAGGGGCTGCTCGTCCAGTGTCTGGGGCTCGCTGAGCTCAGGGGCTGCTTGTCCAGTGTCTGGGGCTCGCTGAGCTCAGGGGCTGCTCGTCCAGTGTCTGTGGCTCGCTGAGCTCAGGGGCTGCTCATCCAGTGTATGGGGCTCGCTGAGCTCAGGGGCTGCTCGTCCAGTGTCTGTGGCTCGCTGAGCTCAGGGGCTGCTCGTCCAGTGTATGGGGCTCGCTGAGCTCAGGGGCTGCTCGTCCAGTGTATGGGGCTCGCTGAGCTCAGGGGCTGCTCGTCCAGTGTCTGGGGCTCGCTGAGCTCAGGGGCTGCTCGTCCAGTGTATGGGGCTCGCTGAGCTCAGGGGCTGCTCGTCCAGTGTCTGGGGCTCGCTGAGCTCAGGGGCTGCTCGTCCAGTGTATGGGGCTCGCTGAGCTCAGGGGCTGCTCGTCCAGTGTCTGGGGCTCGCTGAGCTCAGGGGCTGCTCGTCCAGTGTATGGGGCTCGCTGAGCTCAGGGGCTGCTCGTCCAGTGTCTGGGGCTCGCTGAGCTCAGGGGCTGCTCGTCCAGTGTATGGGGCTCGCTGAGCTCAGGGGCTGCTCGTCCAGTGTGCGAAACTTGATCAGCTCAGTGGCTCCTAATTTTTATTGTCTTTACCAAAGGGGCGTGGCTCGTGTGATAATTATGCAATCTAAAGACCCTCCCCAGAGGATCCTCTGAGTCACGCCCCCCCCTGTTTAAAGGCCTTTATATTAGCACTAAATAAAAAGACCCAAATTTGAGGAACAAATGTAAAAAAAAAAAGATAAAAACCCCCCTGTGATACTCAGGGGGAATAACATAAGAGCAAGGACTGATCACTTTAGACCTAGTGACTGGTTCCGTTTAAAGAGATAGTATCAAATTACAGGACTCAGACTTTCTAAAGCTTTTATTGTAAGAAGAAAAAAATAAATGTGACATTTCACCTTTAAGACGCGTTCCAGCCTTCTTTTCGAGAGCATATGGCGGTAATAAAGGTGATGATTGTTCTCATGTTACTGCCGCACCTGGTTATCTCCCATCTGACTCTGTCAATGGGTTTAATAGCTCATTATCATGGGCGGCAGGAGTCGCTCCATATGGCGGCATCTGTCCATGTCATAGATTAGTGACCCCTGGACGAGGGGGCAATTCTATAACACACAGCCCAAATAAATGCAATCCCAAATATTACATCACATCGCACAATACAAATCACACCCAGGACCCCCGAAATATACAGACCCCCCCGCACCAGATCCCCCCTAAACAAAACCCACATTAGATCCCTAAGCAAATATAGGCACACAAAAAAGAGGAGTGCGTCGACTGATTACCACAGCAGGTGTCACAGCCACCGAAAATGTCCTCTGCTCCTTATGGTAATAATTAGCAAATCATCACAGGCACGAATATTTACACATGTAAACTATACTCCCTGCAAATATGCCAGCGATTGCGTCTGCAAGCACCGCATATACCGCATATGATCTATATAGGAAGCAGTATTATAGTAGTTATATTCTTGTATATAGGAGGCAGTATTATAGTAGTTATATTCTTGTACATAGGGGGCAGTATTATAGCAGTTATATTCTTGTATATAGGAGGCAGTATTATAGTAGTTATATTCTTGTACATAGGGGGCAGTATTATAGTAGTTATATTCTTGTACATAGGGGGCAGTATTATAGTAGTTATATTCTTGTACATAGTGAGCAGTATTATAGTAGTTATATTCTTGTACATAGGGGCAGTATTATAGTAGTTATATTCTTGTACATAGGGTGCAGTATTATAGTAGTTATATTCTTGTACATAGGGTGCAGTATTATAGTAGTTATATTCTTGTATATAGGAGGCAGTATTATAGTAGTTATATTCTTGTACATAGGGGGCAGTATTATAGTAGTTATATTCTTGTACATAGGGGGCAGTATTATAGTAGTTATATTCTTGTACATAGTGAGCAGTATTATAGTAGTTATATTCTTGTACATAGGGGGCAGTATTATAGTAGTTATATTCTTGTACATAGGAGCAGTATTATAGTAGTTATATTCTTGTACATAGGAGCAGTATTATAGTAGTTATATTCTTGTACATAGGAGCAGTATTATAGTAGTTATATTCTTGTACATAGGGGCAGTATTATAGTAGTTATATTCTTGTACATAGGGGCAGTATTATAGTAGTTATATTCTTGTACATAGGGACAGTATTATAGTAGTTATATTCTTGTACATAGGGGCAGTATTATAGTAGTTATATTCTTGTACATAGGGAC
>NC_134356.1:669148137-669155637 GCF_048569485.1 Anomaloglossus baeobatrachus | reverse complement strand
GAGGGATAGATAGAGGGATAGATAGATAGAGGGATAGATAGATAGATAGAGGGATAGATAGATAGATAGATAGATAGAAGGATAGAGGGATAGATAGATAGATAGATAGATAGATAGATAGATAGATAGATAGATAGATAGATAGATAGATAGATAGAAGGATAGATAGATAGAGGGATAGATAGATAGAAGGAGTGAAGGAGAAGGAGTGAATCAAGCTGCAAAAGACCTCAACAAAATATTCCACACCATGGCCAAATTGTCCGACCTCAAACAAGTCAACTACAAGAGGCCAAAAGAAAAGCAGATCAATGGTTGGTTTGACAAAGAGTGTAAAGCCGTTCGAAAGACCCTGAGAACAGCCTCAAACAATAAACACAGAGACCCCAACAACCCAGACCTGAGGGAAGCCTATGACACCATACAAAAGCAGTACAAAACCATCCTCAGGAGGAAGAAGCAGAGCTACATCTCTACCAAACTTAGCCAACTCCAAGACGCCCTCCAAGACAACTCCTTCTGGGAAATATGGAACCACATGGACACAAAGTTCAAGAAAAAGAATGATACCCATATCCAAAATGGCAACATCTGGCTCCAGTACTTCAGAGACCTCTACAAAGACATCCCAAAAGAAGGACTAAGCCAAGAGCAGGAAAACATAACATCAAAACTAAAGGCAATGGAAGAGAAAATCAAAAACTTCCAAAACCCACTGGACACACCAATTACATTACATTACAGGAAGTTGCAGAGAAAATCACTTCCATAAAGTGTAAAAAATCTAGTGGTCTGGATGGAATCCCCCCAGAGATGCTGAAGTACAGCCCACCAGAAATTCAAGCTGCAATGGTTAAACTGTTCAACATTGTGCTGAGTGCTGGTTACTTCCCTCGTACCTGGAACCAAGGACCCATTACACCGATCCACAAGAGTGGGGACAGGTCTGACCCTGCCAACTACAGAGGCATATGTGTCAGCAGTAACTTGGGAAAACTGTTCAACAGCATCCTAAACAAAAGGATCATCAGTATCCTTACCGAGCACAATGTCCTGAGCAAAAGCCAAGCAGGGTTCGTGCCAAACCACCGCACCACGGACCACATCTACACCCTGCACAGTCTCATTCAGAGCCACGTCCACAATACAAAGCATGGGAAGATATACGCCTGCTTTGTAGACTTTAAAAAGGCCTTTGACTCAGTGTGGCACTCGGGCTTGTTCTTGAAACTGCTGGAAAGCGGAATAGGAGGAAAGACCTACGATGTCATCAAAAGCTCCTACACTGAGAACCTCTGCAGCGTGAGTGTGAACGGTAGAAGAACGGCTTATTTCCAGCAGAGCCGAGGAGTCAGACAGGGCTGCAGCCTAAGTCCAACGCTCTTCAATATTTACATCAACGAGCTGGCTACTGCTCTTCAATCTTCACCTGCTCCAGGTCTCACACTCCATGACGCCCAGGTGAAATTCTTGCTCTATGCAGATGACCTACTGCTGGTATCACCAACCGAGAAAGGTCTCCAAGACAACCTACAAATCTTGGAGAAATTCAGCTCCACATGGGCACTACCGATCAATCTAAAGAAAACCAACATCATGGTGTTCCAGAAGAGAAAAAGAAGAATTGACCAGCATCCTTCATTTGTCCTAAACGGCTGCACTCTAACAGGAACAGACAAATACACCTACTTGGGCCTGGAAATTCACCAGTCAGGGAGCTTCAAACAAGCCATAGAGACCCTGAAAAACAAGGCCTGCAAAACCTTTTATGCCATCCGAAGGAAATTGTACCATCTGAAGCCACCAGTGAGGGTCTGGCTAAAAATCTTCGACTCCATCATCGTCCCAATCCTCCTGTATGGCAGCGAAGTCTGGGGCCCTCACACTTACCCAGATTGGTCAAGGTGGGATTCCAGCCCAACAGAAATATTCCACCTGGAATTCTGTAAGCACCTTCTCCAGGTCCATCGAAGCACCTCCAACAGTGCCTGTCGAGCTGAGCTGGGCAGATTCCCTCTACACCTAGCAGCTCTGAAGAGGTCACTATCATTTCAGGCTCACCTACAGAGGAGCAATCCAAGCTCCCATCACCACAAAGCTCTGATATATATATACGTGGGCCAGATGAACCAGGACCCCTGGCACAGCTCTCCCAAACCCAACTGGACAAAATAACCAATCACAGCAGCCTGACAAGAACCAGAATCAGGAAGATGGTAGACGAGGGCCAGGAGAGGTATGTCAGTGACTGGAGGACCGACATCAACACCTCACAGAAACTGACCACGTACCAGAGACTACAGAGAGACTACAGACTGGCCCCATATCTGGAAAAACTCCCGGATCCCAGAGACCGCAGGACCCTGAGCCGATATAGACTCAGTGCCCACAGTCTAGCCATCGAATCCGGCCGACACAAGCAGAGCTACAAGCCCAGGGAGGACAGACTGTGCCAACACTGTGACCTGGAGGCCCTGGAGGATGAAACCCACTTCCTGCTACACTGCACCAAGTACTCAGCAGTGAGGGACACTCACTTCAGGAGACTCTCCCATCTCTTCCCGGATTTCAGCTCCATGAAGGAGGAAGAGAAAATATATATCCTGCTGGGGGAAGAAGAGAGCGCAGTGGAGATAGCAGCGCGGTATGTGAGCGAATGCCATAGACTTTGAGAAAGAGAACTATGATAAGTCATGGACTTCCATAGCCCCCCATCCCAGATGTGGCCCCCCAATCCCCAACCTGGATATGCCCCAACCACCGTTACTACAGTCCCCACCCTGGATATGCCCCATCATAAGCCATGGACTTCCATAGCCCCATCCTAGAAGTGCCCCCACAGTCCCCACCCTGGATATGCCCCATCATAAGCCATGGACTTCCATAGCCCCCATCCTAGAAGTGCCCCCCCAGACCCCACCCTGGATATGCCCCATCCATCCTTCCTACAGTCCCCACCCACCATCCCCACAGCCCCAGCCCCTAATGTACACTTGCTTTGGCAAAACTAATTTGTATTTGGTCCTGCCAATAAAGCTTATTTGATTTGATTTGATTTGATTTGATAGAGGGATAGATAGATAGATAGATAGATAGAGGGATAGATAGATAGAGGGATAGATAGATAGATAGATAGATAGATAGAGGGATAGATAGATAGAGGGATAGATAGATAGATAGATAGATAGATAGATAGATAGATAGATAGATGGATAGAGGGATAGATAGATAGATAGATAGATAGATAGATAGATAGATAGATAGATAGATAGATAGATAGATAGATAGATAGATAGAGGGATAGATAGATAGATAGATAGATAGATAGATAGATAGATAGATAGATAGATAGATAGATAGATAGATAGATAGATAGATAGATAGATAGATAGATAGAAAGATAGATAGATAGATAGATAGATAGATAGATAGATAGATAGATAGATAGATAGAAGGATAGATAGATAGAGGGATAGATAGATATTAGTAATTTGAACAAAACACACATCTCAATTGTTTTTAGACAATGTCTCAGAAACACCACTCCATAGAAGCATAATAATCAGAAAGACCAGGAGTTTTTGTAGGCAAAAAATAGACAATCTTTATTAATATAAAATATATGCAGTTAGAAAAATACACAAGAATAAAATAGTGCTATAGGGGAAAACACCCAGAGACGTATGGGACAAAAAAGCACTCTCATGTATCAAAAGATATGGGTATATACAAAACAGGCCTTAGTAAAAGATTATAAAATACAATCATGTAGTAGGCCAAAAAATGCAATGCTTACCCATTATGGAGAGAGCGTCGCAAGTGCGTCCCACAGGTCACAGAACCCTTCCTACCAACGCGCGTTTTGCGTCATATGTCTCAGCTTCCTCAGGGCGGGTTTGACTAGTGATCCCAAAAATAGGTCTTAAATAGGACCCAAAGCAATACCATTGGATAAAATATAATTGCGACGCATGCGCATCGCACATAAGATGACTACTTCCGACCCGCGCTACGCATAAAGGAGGCGCCGGAAATCCATGTTACCGAGGATGCAAGTGCGTTGCCAGCCTCATCGCACATGCGCCGGGCGGATCGAGAGACACCTTCCGGATATGACACAATAGCGGCGCGTGCACAGCGCACGTGACATGACCACTTCCGCTCCGTCTGGCAGTGTATAGATGAAGGAGGCATCGGAAATCCCGGTAACTAAGGACGCAAGTGCGTCACTAACTTCATCGCACATGCGCCGGGCGGGTCAGATGGACACGTCATCCATGCGAAGGGCACGCGCACAGCGTGTCAATCCAAATGTGAGAATTATTAACTTTAGATATTCAAGAAGGGAGCACAAAACATTAGTGCATCACCACTTATCCACCACATTAATGTAATAGAATAAAATCGCATAGTACATAGGACCATATTCAAAATGATATAAAAATTACATCATCATAACAATCATGACAATGAGAGGGGTCAAAATAGATAGCACATAACATCACGATTATATATCACAAGAAGTAGTTTAGTAGATCGGTCTCTTTTATGATCTTCCAGAGATTCAGATTATAATCACGATGATAATTATAGGTGTCTCTTAGATTCCTCATAGCTTATACAGCTCATCCACAGTTGAACCATATTACGGATCCTAAAGATTGGGATCAAAAGTAACTAACTGCATATATTTTGTATTAATAAAGATTGTCTATTTTTTGCCTACAAAAACTCCTGGTCTTTCTGATTATTAGAGGGATAGATAGATAGATAGATAGATAGATAGATAGATAGATAGAGGGATAGATAGATAGAGGGATAGATAGATAGATAGATAGATAGATAGATAGATAGATAGATAGATAGATAGATAGATAGATAGAGGGATAGATAGATAGATAGAGGGATAGATAGATAGATAGAGGGATAGATAGAGGGATAGATAGATAGATAGAGGGATAGATAGATAGAGGGATAGATAGATAGATAGAGGGATAGATAGATAGATAGAGGGATAGATAGATAGATAGAGGGATAGATAGATAGATAGAGGGAAAGATAGATAGATAGATAGATAGAGGGATAGATAGAGGGATAGATAGATAGATAGAGGGATAGATAGATAGATAGAGGGACAGATAGATAGATAGATAGAGGGATAGATAGATAGATAGAGGGATAGATAGATAGATAGATAGATAGATAGAAGGATAGATAGATAGAGGGATAGATAGAGAGATAGATAGATAGATAGATAGATAGATAGATAGATAGATAGATAGAGGGATAGATAGAGAGATAGATAGAGGGATAGATAGAGAGATAGATAGAGAGATAGAGGGATAGATAGAGAGATAGATAGATAGATAGATAGAGGGATAGATAGATAGATAGATAGATAGATAGAGGGATAGATAGAGGGATAGATAGAGGGATAGATACATAGATAGATAGATAGATAGATAGATAGATAGATAGATAGATAGATAGAGGGATAGATAGATAGATAGATAGATAGATAGATAGAGGGATAGATAGAGGGATAGATAGATAGATAGATAGATAGATAGATAGATAGATAGATAGATAGATAGATAGATAGATAGAGGGATAGATAGAGGGATACATACAGTGCCTACAAGTAGTATTCAACCCCCTGCAGATTTAGCAGGTTTGATAAGATGCAAATAAGTTAGAGCCTGCAAACTTCAAACAAGAGCAGGATTTATTAACAGATGCATAAATCTTACAAACCAACAAGTTATGTTGCTCAGTTAAATTTTAATAAATTTTCAACATAAAAGTGTGGGTCAATTATTATTCAACCCCTAGGTTTAATATTTTGTGGAATAACCCTTGTTTGCAATTACAGCTAATAATCGTCTTTTATAAGACCTGATCAGGCCGGCACAGGTCTCTGCAGTTATCTTGGCCCACTCCTCCATGCAGATCTTCTCCAAGTTATCTAAGTTCTTTGGGTGTCTCATGTGGACTTTAATCTTGAGCTCCTTCCACAAGTTTTCAATTGGGTTAAGGTCAGGAGACTGACTAGGCCACTGCAACACCTTGATTTTTTCCCTCTTGAACCAGGCCTTGGTTTTCTTGGCTGTGTGCTTTGGGTCATTGTCTTGTTGGAAGATGAAATGACGACCCATCTTAAGATTCTTGATGGAGGAGCGGAGGTTCTTGGCCAAAATCTCCAGGTCGGCCGCGCTATCCATCTTCCCATGGATGCGGACCAGATGGCCAGGCCCCTTGGCTGAGAAACAGCCCCACAGCTGCCACCACCATGCTTGACTGTAGGGATGGTATTCTTGGGGTCGTATGCAGTGTCATCCAGTCTCCAAACGTCACGTGTGTGGTTGACACCAAAGATCTCGATCTTGGTCTCATCAGACCAGAGAACCTTGAACCAGTCTGTCTCAGAGTCCTCCAAGTGATCATGAGCAAACTGTAGACGAGCCTTGACATGACGCTTTGAAAGTAAAGGTACCTTACGGGCTCGTCTGGAACGGAGACCATTGCAGTGGAGTACGTTACTTATGGTATTGACTGAAACCAATGTCCCCACTGCCATGAGATCTTCCCGGAGCTCCTTCCTTGTTGTCCTTGGGTTAGCCTTGACTCTTCGGACAAGCCTGGCCTCGGCACGGGTGGAAACTTTCAAAGGCTGTCCAGGCTGTGGAAGGCTAACAGTAGTTCCATAAGCCTTCCACTTCCGGATGATGCTCCCAACAGTGGAGACAGGTAGGCCCAACTCCTTGGAAAGGGTTTTGTACCCCTTGCCAGCCTTGTGACCCTCCACGATCTTGTCTCTGATGGCCTTGGAATGCTCCTTTGTCTTTCCCATGTTGACCATGTATGAGTGCTGTTCACAAGTTTGGGGAGAGTCTTAATTAGTCAGAAAAGGCTGGAAAAAGAGATAATTAATCCAAACATGTGAAGCTCATTGTTCTTTGTGCCGGAAATACTTCTTAATACTTTAGGGGAACCAAACAGAATTCTGGTGGATTGAAGGGTTGAATAATAAATGACCCTCTGAATAAACTTTTCACAATTTAAAAAAGAAATAAAAAAAAAGAAATAACATTCTTTTTTGCTGCATTTCACACTTCCAGGCTGATCTACAGTCCAAATGTCACAATGCCAAGTTATTCCGAATGTGTAAGGCTGGTTTCACACTACGTTTATTTAACATCCGTCCATAACGTTTTTTTAGCGGAAAAACGGATCCAGTGCAAATGCGTTTTCACTTCAATGCATTTGCAATGGACTCGCGTCCACCTGCGTTCGCATGCGTTTGCGTGCGTTAGACACAGGATCCGTACTTTTGCGTTATTTTAACATGTTTCAAAAACGCTACTTGTAGCGTTTTTTACCTTTGTCAAAATAACGCATCTCACAGGATCCTTCACATTGCGCCGCGAGCTGCAATGCATTTCAATGAGCGCTGGATCCTGCCTAGCAGAATGCGTTGAGTTGCGTTGTAACAGGATCCTG
>NC_134356.1:669120637-669143137 GCF_048569485.1 Anomaloglossus baeobatrachus | reverse complement strand
TGCCAATAAAGCTTATTTGATTTGATTTGATTTGATTTGATAGAGGGATAGATAGATAGATAGATAGATAGATAGAGGGATAGATAGATAGAGGGATAGATAGATAGATAGATAGATAGATAGATAGATAGAGGGATAGATAGATAGAGGGATAGATAGATAGATAGATAGATAGATAGATAGATAGATAGATAGATAGATAGATAGATAGATAGATAGATAGATAGATAGATAGAGGGATAGATAGATAGATAGATAGATAGATAGATAGATAGATAGATAGATAGATAGATAGATAGAAGGATAGATAGATAGAGGGATAGATAGATATTAGTAATTTGAACAAAACACACATCTCAATTGTTTTTAGACAATGTCTCAGAAACACCACTCCATAGAAGCATAATAATCAGAAAGACCAGGAGTTTTTGTAGGCAAAAAATAGACAATCTTTATTAATATAAAATATATGCAGTTAGAAAAATACACAAGAATAAAATAGTGCTATAGGGGAAAACACCCAGAGACGTATGGGACAAAAAAGCACTCTCATGTATCAAAAGATATGGGTATATACAAAACAGGCCTTAGTAAAAGATTATAAAATACAATCATGTAGTAGGCCAAAAAATGCAATGCTTACCCATTATGGAGAGAGCGTCGCAAGTGCGTCCCACAGGTCACAGAACCCTTCCTACCAACGCGCGTTTTGCGTCATATGTCTCAGCTTCCTCAGGGCGGGTTTGACTAGTGATCCCAAAAATAGGTCTTAAATAGGACCCAAAGCAATACCATTGGATAAAATATAATTGCGACGCATGCGCATCGCACATAAGATGACTACTTCCGACCCGCGCTACGCATAAAGGAGGCGCCGGAAATCCATGTTACCGAGGACGCAAGTGCGTTGCCAGCCTCATCGCACATGCGCCGGGCGGATCGAGAGACACCTTCCGGATATGACACAATAGCGGCGCGTGCACAGCGCACGTGACATGACCACTTCCGCTCCGTCCGGCAGTGTATAGATGAAGGAGGCATCGGAAATCCCGGTAACTAAGGACGCAAGTGCGTCACTAACTTCATCGCACATGCGCCGGGCGGGTCAGATGGACACGTCATCCATGCGAAGGGCACGCGCACAGCGTGTCAATCCAAATGTGAGAATTATTAACTTTAGATATTCAAGAAGGGAGCACAAAACATTAGTGCATCACCACTTATCCACCACATTAATGTAATAGAATAAAATCGCATAGTACATAGGACCATATTCAAAATGATATAAAAATTACATCATCATAACAATCATGACAATGAGAGGGGTCAAAATAGATAGCACATAACATCACGATTATATATCACAAGAAGTAGTTTAGTAGATCGGTCTCTTTTATGATCTTCCAGAGATTCAGATTATAATCACGATGATAATTATAGGTGTCTCTTAGATTCCTCATAGCTTATACAGCTCATCCACAGTTGAACCATATTACGGATCCTAAAGATTGGGATCAAAAGTAACTAACTGCATATATTTTGTATTAATAAAGATTGTCTATTTTTTGCCTACAAAAACTCCTGGTCTTTCTGATTATTAGAGGGATAGATAGATAGATAGAGGGATAGATAGATAGAGGGATAGATAGATAGATAGATAGATAGAGGGATAGATAGATAGATAGAGGGATAGATAGATAGATAGAGGGATAGATAGAGGGATAGATAGATAGATAGATAGAGGGATAGATAGATAGATAGAGGGATAGATAGATAGATAGATAGAGGGATAGATAGATAGATAGATAGAGGGATAGATAGATAGATAGAGGGATAGATAGATAGATAGAGGGAAAGATAGATAGATAGATAGAGGGATAGATAGAGGGATAGATAGATAGATAGAGGGATAGATAGAGGGATAGATAGAGGGATAGATAGATAGATAGATAGAGGGATAGATAGAGGGATAGATAGACAGATAGATAGATAGATAGAGGGATAGATAGATAGATAGAGGGATAGATAGATAGATAGATAGATAGATAGATAGAAGGATAGATAGATAGAGGGATAGATAGAGAGATAGATAGATAGATAGATAGATAGATAGATAGAGGGATAGATAGAGAGATAGATAGAGGGATAGATAGAGAGATAGATAGAGAGATAGAGGGATAGATAGAGAGATAGATAGATAGATAGATAGATAGAGGGATAGATAGATAGATAGATAGATAGATAGAGGGATAGATAGAGGGATAGATACATAGATAGATAGAGGGATAGATAGAGGGATAGATAGATAGATAGATAGATAGAGGGATAGATAGATAGATAGATAGATAGATAGATAGATAGAGGGATAGATAGAGGGATAGATAGATAGATAGATAGATAGATAGATAGATAGATAGATAGAGGGATAGATAGAGGGATACATACAGTGCCTACAAGTAGTATTCAACCCCCTGCAGATTTAGCAGGTTTGATAAGATGCAAATAAGTTAGAGCCTGCAAACTTCAAACAAGAGCAGGATTTATTAACAGATGCATAAATCTTACAAACCAACAAGTTATGTTGCTCAGTTAAATTTTAATAAATTTTCAACATAAAAGTGTGGGTCAATTATTATTCAACCCCTAGGTTTAATATTTTGTGGAATAACCCTTGTTTGCAATTACAGCTAATAATCGTCTTTTATAAGACCTGATCAGGCCGGCACAGGTCTCTGGAGTTATCTTGGCCCACTCCTCCATGCAGATCTTCTCCAAGTTATCTAAGTTCTTTGGGTGTCTCATGTGGACTTTAATCTTGAGCTCCTTCCACAAGTTTTCAATTGGGTTAAGGTCAGGAGACTGACTAGGCCACTGCAACACCTTGATTTTTTCCCTCTTGAACCAGGCCTTGGTTTTCTTGGCTGTGTGCTTTGGGTCATTGTCTTGTTGGAAGATGAAATGACGACCCATCTTAAGATTCTTGATGGAGGAGCGGAGGTTCTTGGCCAAAATCTCCAGGTCGGCCGTGCTATCCATCTTCCCATGGATGCGGACCAGATGGCCAGGCCCCTTGGCTGAGAAACAGCCCCACAGCTGCCACCACCATGCTTGACTGTAGGGATGGTATTCTTGGGGTCGTATGCAGTGTCATCCAGTCTCCAAACGTCACGTGTGTGGTTGACACCAAAGATCTCGATCTTGGTCTCATCAGACCAGAGAACCTTGAACCAGTCTGTCTCAGAGTCCTCCAAGTGATCATGAGCAAACTGTAGACGAGCCTTGACATGACGCTGTGAAAGTAAAGGTACCTTACGGGCTCGTCTGGAACGGAGACCATTGCGGTGGAGTACGTTACTTATGGTATTGACTGAAACCAATGTCCCCACTGCCATGAGATCTTCCCGGAGCTCCTTCCTTGTTGTCCTTGGGTTAGCCTTGACTCTTCGGACAAGCCTGGCCTCGGCACGGGTGGAAACTTTCAAAGGCTGTCCAGGCTGTGGAAGGCTAACAGTAGTTCCATAAGCCTTCCACTTCCGGATGATGCTCCCAACAGTGGGGACAGGTAGGCCCGACTCCTTGGAAAGGGTTTTGTACCCCTTGCCAGCCTTGTGACCCTCCACGATCTTGTCTCTGATGGCCTTGGAATGCTCCTTTGTCTTTCCCATGTTGACCATGTATGAGTGCTGTTCACAAGTTTGGGGAGGGTCTTAATTAGTCAGAAAAGGCTGGAAAAAGAGATAATTAATCCAAACATGTGAAGCTCATTGTTCTTTGTGCCGGAAATACTTCTTAATACTTTAGGGGAACCAAACAGAATTCTGGTGGATTGAAGGGTTGAATAATAAATGACCCTCTGAATAAACTTTTCACAATTTAAAAAAGAAATAAAAAAAAAGAAATAACATTCTTTTTTGCTGCATTTCACACTTCCAGGCTGATCTACAGTCCAAATGTCACAATGCCAAGTTATTCCGAATGTGTAAGGCTGGTTTCACACTACGTTTATTTAACATCCGTCCATAACGTTTTTTTAGCGGAAAAACGGATCCAGTGCAAATGCGTTTTCACTTCAATGCATTTGCAATGGACTCGCGTCCACCTGCGTTCGCATGCGTTTGCGTGCGTTAGACACAGGATCCGTACTTTTGCGTTATTTTAACATGTTTCAAAAACGCTACTTGTAGCGTTTTTTACCTTTGTCAAAATAACGCATCTCACAGGATCCTTCACATTGCGCCGCGAGCTGCAATGCATTTCAATGAGCGCTGGATCCTGCCTAGCAGAATGCGTTGAGTTGCGTTGTAACAGGATCCTGCTTTTGTACTGAGCATGCCCAGAAAGTACTGAGCATGCCCAGAACCAGTCTCGCGTGATCTGTCTCTCTCTCCTCCTCCCTCCCTCACCCTCTCTATGTCTTTCCCCCTTCCTCTCCTCCCTCTCTCTCCCACCTGAGAGCTGCGGACACTCGTAACCAAGGTAAATATCGGGTAACCACTTCTCTTAGTTACCCGATGTTTACCTTGGTTACGAGCCTCGCAGCTGTCAGAAGCCGGCTCCCAGTCTATCACGTTTAGTTCCCCTCACTCCCAATCACATGACTCCAATGCCCGCCCCTAAACATCCAGTGACAGGATCCTGCAAAGTAAGACATGCGTTTTTTGCTGTAAAAGCAGGATCCGCTTTTGCAGCAAAAAAACGTTCAGGACACATGTTAAATAAACGTAGTGTGAAAGCAGCCTAAACCTGCTAACTCTGCAGGGGGTTGAATACTACTTGTAGGCACTGTAGATAGAGGGATAGATAGATAGATAGATAGATAGATAGATAGATAGAGGGGTAGATAGATAGATAGATAGAGGGATAGATAGATAGATAGATAGAGGGATAGATAGATAGATAGAGGGATAGATAGATAGAGGGATAGATAGATAGATAGATAGATAGATAGATAGATAGATAGATAGATAGATAGATAGATAGATAGATAGAAAAATAGATAGATAGAGAGATAGATAGATAGAGGGATAGATAGAGGGATAGATAGATAGATAGATAGATAGATAGAGGGATAGATAGAGAGATAGATAGATAGATAGATAGAGGGATAGATAGATAGAGGGATAGATAGATAGATAGAGGGATAGATAGAGGGATAGATAGATAGATAGAGGGATAGATAGATAGAGGGATAGATAGATAGATAGATAGATAGATAGATAGATAGATAGATAGATAGATAGATAGATAGATAGATAGAGGGATAGATAGATAGATAGATAGATAGATAGAGGGATAGATAGATAGAGGGATAGATAGAGGGATAGATAGATAGAGGGATAGATAGAGGGATAGATAGATAGAGGGATAGATAGATAGATAGATAGATAGATAGATAGATAGATAGATAGATAGATAGATAGATAGAGGGATAGATAGATAGAGGGATAGATAGATAGATAGATAGATAGATAGATAGATAGATAGATAGAAAAATAGATAGATAGAGAGATAGATAGATAGAGGGATAGATAGAGGGATAGATAGATAGATAGATAGATAGAGGGATAGATAGAGAGATAGATAGATAGATAGATAGATAGATAGAGGGATAGATAGATAGAGGGATAGATAGATAGATAGAGGGATAGATAGAGGGATAGATAGATAGATAGAGGGATAGATAGATAGAGGGATAGATAGATAGATAGATAGATAGATAGATAGATAGATAGATAGATAGATAGAGGGATAGATAGATAGATAGATAGATAGAGGGATAGATAGATAGAGGGATAGATAGAGGGATAGATAGATAGAGGGATAGATAGATAGATAGATAGATAGATAGATAGAGGGATAGATAGATAGATAGATAGATAGATAGAGGGATAGATAGATAGAGGGATAGATAGATAGATAGATAGATAGATAGATAGATAGATAGAGGGATAGATAGATAGATATATAGATAGATAGATAGATAGATAGATAGATAGACCCCGCCCACCATTCCTAGGAGTAAGCAGCATTGAAGATGAGCTCCTGAGTTTTTCATCATTTATACCTTGTAATGAGCGAACAGTAAGACAAAACCTTGAAAAATTCGACTCTGTGGAACAGGAAAGCGAGCTGGACTGAGCTGGACTAAAGATTTTTATGAAAAAAGAGGAAATAGAGGATTTAAAGGACATAAGAAAAAACCTGTTGAAGGACAGATCACATACAACAGGAGGACTCCAGACTGACATCTGACACCCAGAGATCTGCACATCCAAAAGGTAGGACCATCCTCCATCCATACCACAACCTACAGACAGTGCTGTAATTACATCTCTGATAAATAAGGATTATTATAAAAATGGAAAATATAAATGTAGAACAAGTAACTGGGCAGAGAGCAGAGCTGGAGACACCCGACACCAGGAGGTCACACACTCTGGAAATCACATACTCTGAAGGGCAGAAAAGCATTCATGCCCAAAAAGCCATGAAACATGCAAAGATTAGAGAAGAGCCAGAGACCCTCTTTTCTGATTTTACCTCTAAAGAGGAAGATAAAAGGAAAACCAATTATTTATTTTTCACAGACCAGCCCTTAGCCTGGCACACCGCTCTGTGCAAACAATATAAGCATACATCCAGGAACGGCATTAATAAGGGCCGGCAGATCAGAATTAGAAACCAAAAAGAAGACGAGACCAACTCACTGACCATAAACGTGTACAATAACGGCATAATCATGGTACAAGGGGCTGAGGAAAACTTACAGAAATTTGAAGACAGCTTTTCTCAAATTAAACTCCAGGCACAAAACTGCAAAGAACAACAAACCCCAGCAGCCACCATCACCTCTACAGAGACCTCCAGAGACAGAACTGCAGCCCCCAACACTTCATACCCTTCACCAGAGACCCTCAGAGACTGTTTATCTCAACTAGAAAGAGACTTTGTACAATTTAAAGAAGAACTTCAAAGAAATCTTGGTGACAGAAATGCAAATGACCAAGTAATGAATGAGATAAGCAAACTGAGATGTGAATATGCAGCAGTGAATATGCATCTGCAGGAAATAAGAGAAGAAATGTGTGAACTGCAGCAAGAAAATGCCCGACTGAGACAGGAGATAACAGAGCTGAAGACTCCTGGACACCTGAAACAGGAGGACGCCATAGAAACACAGAGGAGTGAAGACAACATGGCCCCCACTGGCCAGGAGGGAGCTATGGTAACTAACACCAGTACAGACACCATGGCCTCCACTGGCCAGGACACTGAGATACCAAATAACTCCAACAATATGAATGCTCCTGAAAATAACATAAGTGAACCACAAACCAGAGAAACAGAAAAGAGAAGAGAACTAGCCACCAGCAAAATCTCCAGCACAGACCCCCAGCTTCACCCACGTACCCCACCCGTGACCTCACAACGTTTTGATACCATCCTAATAATGGACTCAAATGGGAAATACCTGAAAACATGGCGACTATTTCCAGGAAAAAGGGTCAAAAAAATCCACTGTGCAACTATTGAGCAGGTGACAGCAGTCATCAATAACCCACGGTTCACAAGCCCAAATCATATTTTTATACACACAGGAACAAACAATCTGCCAGACCAACACCAGCAGATCGCAGGACAACTGACCCAACTAGCAAAGACGGCAAAACTAAAATTCCCAGACAGCAAAATAATTCTATCATCTCTGCTCCCAAGAAATGATGTATCAAGCCAAACTACCCAGAACATCAACACGGACCTGACCACCAGAATCAAGGCTGTGCCCGACGTGATCCTGGCACAACACCCCTCCATAAAACACCAACACCTCTATGACGACAAGCACCTAAACAAACAAGGGGTCAGCCTACTGGCCAAAGAGCTGAAGGACATTATACTAAACAGAGACCCCATGCCTGGACTCAACAACAACAACAAACCCATGGAAAGACCCCCAACAATAAAAAGACAGGAAACCCCAATTTCATCACAGGAGGCCAGAAACAAAGCCCTTCACCCAACATCGGGCCATCAGAGGAGGAGACCACCATGGAGGGGACCATCAACCCCACACAGAGACATGCAGGGCAGAGATATGGAAGAGATTAGAACCCTGCTCAGCACATTGTGCAGGAAACTAATGTGACTGGATCTAACATACCTATAAACCAGTCGTAAATCCAGAGTGTCTTACACAGCCGCACTCATTACAAGGTATATACACATGAGGTATATATAGAAAAAAAAATGACCTCATTCACAATCAGCAGCTGGAACATCCAAGGCCTGAGCACCTCGGCCTTTGGATGTAAAACAAATGACCCCGACTTTATTCAAAGACTGAAGAATATAGACATTCAGATCCTCCTGGAAACATGGACCAGAGCTGAAAACGAATCTCTGGTGCCAATCGGATACAGAGAAATCTCTGTCCCTGCCCTTAAAAATAAAAACATCAAACAGGGCCGCTGCTCAGGAGGAATATTGATCTGGTATAAAGAAGAGCTCCACCAGTACATCAAACCAGTGAAGAGAGGAGGCAGCCACATATGGATCAGAATCAGCAGCTCCATCCTCACCTCTCAGTCCGATGTCTACCTCTGCACCACCTATATACCACCGCCAGAGTCCCCCTACTTCAATCCAGACAGCTTTGAGATCTTACAAGAAGAAGCCACCCATTATCAGGTCCTGGGCAAAGTTCTCATCTTTGGAGACCTCAATGCAAGAACAGGGAGAGAAAAAGACTTTCTGACCACAGATGGAAACATCTACATATTTGGGGCAGAGAACGACAGTCACGACTCAGAACACTCAGAGAGAAACAGCTATGACAGTACAGTCAACAAAAGTGGCAAAAAGCTCCTGAACTTATGTAAAAGTTTAGGTCTTCATATTCTTAATGGACGTACAAAGGGAGACTCACTGGGAAGATATACACTAGACTCCCATGTAGGAAGGAGTGTAGTAGACTACGCCATTACAGATATGGACCCGGCAAATATTAGCGCCTTCATAGTCACCCCACAAACGCACCTGTCAGACCACAGCCAACTTCTCCTGTACATAAAATCTACAGAGAAACCATCCACACAAAAGCCACAGCAGAGCAGCCTCTACAAGCGACCTCCATCCTATAAATGGTCCAAGACGTCAGAAATAAAATATAAAGAGGCTCCCAACAGACCGGAATTACAGGAGATGCTCCACAACTTCTACAGCTACAAGTATAAGTCAAACCCAGAAGGAGTGAATCAAGCTGCAAAAGACCTCAACAAAATATTCCACACCATGGCCAAATTGTCCGACCTCAAACAAGTCAACTACAAGAGGCCAAAAGACAAGCAGATCAATGGTTGGTTTGACAAAGAGTGTAAAGCCGTTCGAAAGACCCTGAGAACAGCCTCAAACAATAAACACAGAGACCCCAACAACCCAGACCTGAGGGAAGCCTATGACACCATACAAAAGCAGTACAAAACCATCCTCAGGAGGAAGAAGCAGAGCTACATCTCTACCAAACTTAGCCAACTCCAAGACGCCCTCCAAGACAACTCCTTCTGGGAAATATGGAGCCACATGGACACAAAGAGCAAGAAAAAGACTGATACCCATATCCAAAATGGCAACATCTGGCTCCAGTACTTCAGAGACCTCTACAAAGACATCCCAAAAGAAGGACTAAGCCAAGAGCAGGAAAACATAACATCAAAACTAAAGGCAATGGAAGAGAAAATCAAAAACTTCCAAAACCCACTGGACACACCAATTACATTACAGGAAGTTGCAGAGAAAATCACTTCCATAAAGTGTAAAAAATCTAGTGGTCTGGATGGAATCCCCCCAGAGATGTTGAAGTACAGCCCACCAGAAATTCAAGCTGCAATGGTTAAACTGTTCAACATTGTGCTGAGTGCTGGCTACTTCCCTCGTACCTGGAACCAAGGACTCATTACACCGATCCAC
This sequence comes from Anomaloglossus baeobatrachus, assembly GCF_048569485.1. Classification (NCBI taxonomy): domain Eukaryota; kingdom Metazoa; phylum Chordata; class Amphibia; order Anura; family Aromobatidae; genus Anomaloglossus; species Anomaloglossus baeobatrachus. The sequence goes on along the minus strand of NC_134356.1, from coordinate 669,133,171 downwards.
AAGAGTGGGGACAGGTATGACCCTGCCAACTACAGAGGCATATGTGTCAGCAGTAACTTGGGAAAACTGTTCAACAGCATCCTAAACAAAAGGATCATCAGTTTCCTTACCGAGCACAATGTCCTGAGCAAAAGCCAAGCAGGGTTCGTGCCAAACCACCGCACCACGGACCACATCTACACCCTGCACAGTCTCATTCAGAGCCACGTCCACAATACAAAGCATGGGAAGATATACGCCTGCTTTGTAGACTTTAAAAAGGCCTTTGACTCAGTGTGGCACCCGGGCTTGTTCTTAAAAATGCTGGAAAGCGGAATAGGAGGAAAGACCTACGATGTCATCAAAAGCTCCTACACCGAGAACCTCTGCAGCGTGAGTGTGAACGGTAGAAGAACGGCTTATTTCCAGCAGAGCCGAGGAGTCAGACAGGGCTGCAGCCTAAGTCCAACGCTCTTCAATATTTACATCAATGAGCTGGCTACTGCTCTGGAATCTTCACCTGCTCCAGGTCTCACACTCCATGACGCCCAGGTGAAATTCTTGCTCTATGCAGATGACCTACTGCTGGTGTCACCAACCGAGAAAGGTCTCCAAGATAACCTACAAATTTTGGAGAAATTCAGCTCCACATGGGCACTACCGATCAATCTAAAGAAAACCAACATCATGGTGTTCCAGAAGAGAAAAAGAAGATTTGACCAGCATCCTTCATTTGTCGTAAACGGCTGCACTCTAACAGGAACAGACAAATACACCTACTTGGGCCTGGAAATTCACCAGTCAGGGAGCTTTAAACAAGCCATAGAGACCCTGAAAAACAAGGCCTGCAAAACCTTTTATGCCATCCGAAGGAAATTATATCATCTGAAGCCACCAGTGAGGGTCTGGCTAAAAATCTTCGATTCCATCATTGCCCCAATCCTCCTGTATGGCAGCGAAGTCTGGGGCCCTCACACTTACCCAGATTGGTCAAGGTGGGATTCCAGCCCAACAGAAATATTCCACCTGGAATTCTGTAAGCACCTTCTCCAGGTCCATCGAAGCACCTCCAACAGTGCCTGTCGGGCCGAGCTGGGCAGATTCCCTCTACACCTAGCAGCTCTGAAGAGGTCACTATCATTTCAGGCTCACCTACAGAGTAGCCATCCAAGCTCCCATCACCACAAAGCTCTGATACATATACGTGGGCCAGATGAACCAGGACCCCTGGCACAGCTCTCCCAAACCCAACTGGACAAAATAACCAATCACAGCAGCCTGACAAGAACCAGAATCAGGAAGATGGTAGACGAGGGCCAGGAGAGGTATGTCAGTGACTGGAGGACCGACATCAACACCTCACAGAAACTGACCACGTACCAGAGACTACAGAGAGACTACAGACTGGCCCCGTATCTGGAGAAAATCCCGGACCCCAGAGACCGCAGGACCCTGAGCCGATATAGACTCAGTGCCCACAGTCTAGCCATCGAATCCGGTCGACACAAGCAGAGCTACAAGCCAAGGGAGGACAGACTGTGCCAACACTGTGACCTGGAGGCCCTGGAGGATGAAACCCACTTCCTGCTACACTGCACCAAGTACTCAGCAGTGAGGGACACTCACTTCAGGAGACTCTCCCATCTCTTCCCGGATTTCAGCTCCATGAAGGAGGAAGAGAAAATATATATCCTGCTGGGGGAAGAAGAGAGCGCAGTGGAGATAGCAGCGCGGTATGTGAGCGAATGTCATAGACTTCGAGAAAGAGAACTATGATAAGCCATGGACTTCCATAGCCCCCCATCCCAGATGTGGCCCCCCAATCCCCACCCTGGATATGTCCCATCCACCGTTACCACAGTCCCCACCGTGGATATGCCCCATCATAAGCCATGGACTTCCATAGCCCCATCCTAGAAGTGCCCCCACAGTCCCCACCCTGGATGTGCCCCATCCATCCTTCCTACAGTCCCCACCCACCATCCCCACAGCCCCAGCCCCTAATGTACACTTGCTTTGGCAAAACTAATTTGTATTTGGTCCTGCCAATAAAGCTTATTTGATTTGATTTGATTTGATTTGATAGATAGATAGATAGAGGGATAGATAGAGGGATAGATAGATAGATAGATAGATATATAGATAGATAGATAGAGGGATAGATAGAGGGATAGATAGATAGATAGAGGGATAGATAGAGGGATAGATAGATAGATAGAGGGATAGATAGAGGGATAGATAGATAGATAGATAGATAGATAGAGGGATAGATAGAGGGATAGATAGATAGATAGAGGGATAGATAGAGGGATAGATAGATAGATAGATATATAGATAGATAGATAGAGGGATAGATAGAGGGATAGATAGATAGATAGATAGATAGATAGATAGATAGATAGATAGAGGGATAGATAGAGGGATAGATAGATAGATAGATAGATAGATAGATAGATAGAGGGATAGATAGATAGAGGGATAGATAGAGGGATAGATATATAGAGGGATAGATAGATAGATAGAAAAATAGATAGATAGAGAGATAGATAGATAGAGGGATAGATAGATAGATAGATAGAGGGATAGATAGATAGATAGATAGATAGATAGATAGATAGATGGATAGATAGATAGAGGGATAGATAGATAGATAGATAGATAGATAGATAGATAGAGGGATAGATAGATAGAGGGATAGATAGATAGATAGATAGATAGATAGAGGGATAGATAGATAGATAGATAGATAGAGAGATAGATAGATAGAGGGATAGATAGATAGAGGGATAGATAGATAGATAGAGGGATAGATAGAGGGATAGATAGATAGATAGATAGATAGATAGATAGAGGGATAGATAGATAGATAGATAGATAGAGGGATAGATAGATAGAGGGATAGATAGATAGATAGATAGAGGGATAGATAGATAGATAGATAGATAGATAGATAGATAGATAGATAGATAGAGGGATAGATAGAGGGATAGATAGATAGATAGATAGATAGAGGGATAGATAGATAGATAGATAGATAGATAGAATTGTCCGACCTCAAACAAGTCAACTACAAGAGGCCAAAAGAAAAGCAGATCAATGGTTGGTTTGACAAAGAGTGTAAAGCCGTTCGAAAGACCCTGAGAACAGCCTCAAACAATAAACACAGAGACCCCAACAACCCAGACCTGAGGGAAGCCTATGACACCATACAAAAGCAGTACAAAACCATCCTCAGGAGGAAGAAGCAGAGCTACATCTCTACCAAACTTAGCCAACTCCAAGACGCCCTCCAAGACAACTCCTTCTGGGAAATATGGAACCACATGGACACAAAGAGCAAGAAAAAGAATGACACCCATATCCAAAATGGCAACATCTGGCTCCAGTACTTCAGAGACCTCTACAAAGACATCCCAAAAGAAGGACTAAGCCAAGAGCAGGAAAACATAACATCAAAACTAAAGGCAATGGAAGAGAAAATCAAAAACTTCCAAAACCCACTGGACACACCAATTACATTACAGGAAGTTGCAGAGAAAATCACTTCCATAAAGTGTAAAAAATCTAGTGGTCTGGATGGAATCCCCCCAGAGATGTTGAAGTACAGCCCACCAGAAATTCAAGCTGCAATGGTTAAACTGTTCAACATTGTGCTGAGTGCTGGTTACTTCCCTCGTACCTGGAACCAAGGACTCATTACACCGATCCACAAGAGTGGGGACAGGTATGACCCTGCCAACTACAGAGGCATATGTGTCAGCAGTAACTTGGGAAAACTGTTCAACAGCATCCTAAACAAAAGGATCATCAGTTTCCTTACCGAGCACAATGTCTTGAGCAAAAGCCAAGCAGGGTTCGTGCCAAACCACCGCACCACGGACCACATCTACACCCTGCACAGTCTCATTCAGAACCACGTCCACAATACAAAGCATGGGAAGATATACGCCTGCTTTGTAGACTTTAAAAAGGCCTTTGACTCAGTGTGGCACCCGGGCTTGTTCTTAAAAATGCTGGAAAGCGGAATAGGAGGAAAGACCTATGATGTCATCAAAAGCTCCTACACCGAGAACCTCTGCAGCGTGAGTGTGAACGGTAGAAGAACGGCTTATTTCCAGCAGAGCCGAGGAGTCAGACAGGGCTGCAGCCTAAGTCCAACGCTCTTCAATATTTACATCAATGAGCTGGCTACTGCTCTAGAATCTTCACCTGCTCCAGGTCTCACACTCCATGACGCCCAGGTGAAATTCTTGCTCTATGCAGATGACCTACTGCTGGTGTCACCAACAGAGAAAGGTCTCCAAGACAACCTACAAATCTTGGAGAAATTCAGCTCCACATGGGCACTACCGATCAATCTAAAGAAAACCAACATCATGGTGTTCCAGAAGAGAAAAAGAAGATTTGACCAGCATCCTTCATTTGTCCTAAACGGCTACACTCTAACAGGAACAGACAAATACACCTACTTGGGCCTGGAAATTCACCAGTCAGGGAGCTTCAAACAAGCCATAGAGACCCTGAAAAACAAGGCCTGCAAAACCTTTTATGCCATCCGAAGGACATTGTATCATCTGAAGCCACCAGTGAGGGTCTGGCTAAAAATCTTCGATTCCATCATTGCCCCAATCCTCCTGTACGGCAGCGAAGTCTGGGGCCCTCACACTTACCCAGATTGGTCAAGGTGGGATTCCAGCCCAACAGAAATATTCCACCTGGAATTCTGTAAGCACCTTCTCCAGGTCCATCGAAGCACCTCCAACAGCGCCTGTCGAGCTGAGCTGGGCAGATTCCCTCTACACCTAGCAGCTCTGAAGAGGTCACTATCATTTCAGGCTCACCTACAGAGTAGCAATCCAAACTCCCATCACCACAAAGCTCTGATATATATACGTGGGCCAGATGAACCAGGACCCCGGGCACAGCCCTCCCAAACCCAACTGGACAAAATAACCAATCACAGCAGCCTGACAAGAACCAGAATCAGGAAGATGGTAGACGAGGGCCAGGAGAGGTATGTCAGTGACTGGAGGACCGACATCAACACCTCACAGAAACTGACCACGTACCAGAGACTACAGAGAGACTACAGACTGGCCCCGTATCTGGAGAAAATCCCGGACCCCAGAGACCGCAGGACCCTGAGCCGATATAGACTCAGTGCCCACAGTCTAGCCATCGAATCCGGCCGACACAAGCAGAGCTACAAGCCCAGGGAGGACAGACTGTGCCAACACTGTGACCTGGAGGCCGTGGAGGATGAAACCCACTTCCTGCTACACTGCACCAAGTACTCAGCAGTGAGGGACACTCACTTCAGGAGACTCTCCCATCTCTTCCCGGATTTCAGCTCCATGAAGGAGGAAGAGAAAATATATATCCTGCTGGGGGAAGAAGAGAGCGCAGTGGAGATAGCAGCGCAGTATGTGAGCGAATGCCATAGACTTCGAGAAAGAGAACTATGATAAGTCATGGACTTCCATAGCCCCCCATCCCAGATGTGGCCCCCCCAATCCCCACCCTGGATATGTCCCATCCACCGTTACCACAGTCCCACCGTGGATATGCCCCATCATAAGCCATGGACTTCCATAGCCCCCACCCTAGAAGTGCCCCCACAGTCCCCACCCTGGATGAGCCCCATCCATCCTTCCTACAGTCCCCACCCCCCATCCCCACAGCCCCAGCCCCTAATGTACACTTGCTTTGGCAAAACTAATTTGTATTTGGTCCTGCCAATAAAGCTTATTTGATTTGATTTGATTTGATTTGATTTGATAGAGGGATAGATAGATAGATAGATAGATAGATAGAGGGATAGATAGAGGGATAGATAGATAGATAGATAGATAGATAGATAGAGGGATAGATAGAGGGATAGATAGATAGATAGATAGATAGATAGAGGGATAGATAGAGGGATAGATAGATAGATAGATAGATAGAGGGATAGATAGAGGGATAGATAGAGGGATAGATAGAGGGATAGATAGAGGGATAGATAGATAGATAGAGGGATAGATAGATAGATAGATAGATAGATAGATAGATAGATAGATAGAGGGATAGATAGAGGGATAGATAGATAGATAGATAGATAGATAGATAGATAGATAGATAGATAGATAGATAGATAGATAGATAGATAGATAGAGGGATAGATAGAGGGATAGATAGATAGATAGATAGATAGATAGATAGATAGATAGAGGGATAGATAGATAGATAGATAGATAGATAGATAGATAGATAGATAGATAGAGGGATAGATAGATAGATAGATAGATAGATAGAGGGATAGATAGAGGGATAGATAGATAGATAGATAGATAGAGGGATAGATAGAGGGATAGATAGATAAATAGATAGATAGATAGATAGAGGGATAGATAGAGGGATAGATAGATAGATAGATAGATAGATAGATAGATAGAGGGATAGATAGAGGGATAGATAGAGGGATAGATAGATAGATAGATAGATAGATAGATAGATAGATAGAGGGATAGATAGATAGATAGATAGATAGATAGATAGATAGATAGAAAAATAGATGATAGATAGATAGATGGATAGATAGATAGATAGATAGATAGATAGATAGAGGGATAGATAGATAGAGGGATAGATAGAGGGATAGATAGATAGATAGATAGATAGAGGGATAGATAGATAGATAGATAGATAGATAGATAGATAGATAGATAGATAGAGGGATAGATAGATAGAGGGATAGATAGATAGATAGATAGATAGATAGATAGATAGATAGATAGATAGATAGATAGATAGATAGAGGGATAGATAGAGGGATAGATAGATAGATAGATAGATAGAGGGATAGATAGATAGAGGGATAGATAGATAGATAGATAGATAGATAGATAGATAGATATGACTCGCCCACCCCAGGGCTATGGGACACCCGGTGCCGGGCCGGACTAGTCCGGTGGTAGTCAGTGGTGGCTGGGCCCGGCTCCGTGGCCCTGGTGGGTGTCAGTATAATATGTGGCTTGCTTGTTAATGGTTGTGTTCGTGACGCCACCTGTGGTATGCGGCTATTAAGCCGCCGCTGCTGTGTGAGGCCACCGGGATGATGTTACTGCAGCAATGGTGGTACTGCTCCCCACAGGTGGAGCAATGCCCGGGGCACAGTTGGTGCTTGTGAGTGTCTATGCAGGTGAAATGACAGAGGCAACTTCAGAGGTGCAGTTCAAGTTCTTTACTCACAGTTCTTTTCAGGGCAGGCAGGTCCCTTGGACTGCTGAGACCACTGTCAGGGACCTCCGTCTTCTGGGTGATTCAGAGTGTGAAATCCGGTACCCTCTCTCTTAGTGTCTCTTTCTCTGCTGTCTTCACTAGCCTTGCCTTAGTTAGATGGACTTGGCTTGGCCTCCATTACAGCCTCCAGGCTGGGGGGTCACCTGTCGGCTGATTACCCCTTTTCTGAAGGTCTGCTCTGGGTTCTGGCCCTGGGAGCTTGCAATTCCCTGGGCCTCGGTTTTTACTGTCTGGAGATTGTCTTTTCACTCCTCCAGTCTCTAGGGACCGTCCCCTGTCGCAGCTAATCACTCCACCGATGTCACTGTGGACCAGGCCACCGCAGCCTGCAGCTACCCGTAGCGCCTCTGGGCCCTCGGCAGCGGTACCCAACAAGGACTGCTCGTGGTACCTTACAGGACTACCCGCGGCCCTGCGACCCTTTCTTCTCTTCTCGTCCTACATGCTCACTCCTCACTCTCCCACTCCCTGAGCGAACTAACTACACTTCACCTTCCCTATCCCTGTCTGCTCTCCTAGGCTCCTCCCACCTCCCCAGTTGCTAAGCAGTAACCTATGGGAGCAGGGATGGGTCTTACAGCCCCTCTCAGCATGCAGCATGGGAGGGTTGCCTGCCACTTTCCCTGGTCCTGTGTGTCCCTAGCAATGGGTGTAGTGTGAATTTACCAGGGGACCGGAGTTCACTCTCTTCCTCTCCCAGAATGGGCATCACACCGCAGATGGGGTGCAATGACCTGTGGCGACGGAAGCCTCAGGGGCGCCACACTCCCCCACAGCAAATCCCAGCACGTCCTCGGGCTGAAAAACAACAAAAACATGTGGAGACACTGCAAAAACATTTTTGTATGCAATAACATAAACAGTAAAACATTTCTTCCCTTTATGGGAGGCACATGAAAGTAAACGTTGCAAACTTCTTATAAAGAAAAATTCTAAGTGTGCACTTCCAGTCCATTGCACGGTTTGGGCACATCCCCCATAATTCTGGTAGGGGGCACAACAGGTGCAACTAATTACATTCTTGGCTACTACAAGTCCAGTAGCCCGACAGTTCGTTTCAATCAAACAAAGTGACATCTTCGACCAGCCATTAAGTCCAATGGCCTGGTTACATAAGACATATCAACAACATACCAGCCATTAAGTCCAATGGCCTGGTAGGACATACACATACATTTCCACCGGGGCCCACATTCCAGTTCAGTGGCCCGGTAGCACATAACATGGGGGGGTGACGTCTTCGCAAAGAATCAGGGGCAGCACAGCAGGAAAGGGTGTCATCTTCGAAAAGAATTAGGGGCAAAACACGAGGGACTTCTTCAAAAAGAATGAGGGGCTATGTACAGTTTGGCAGCTCTTCATCTTCCTTACTCTCTAGGATAGATGTCAGGATCCCACTCCGGCATGGCTCCTGGCAGCAGGTACGCTGATGAGATCATCGTCTGGGTCCCTTGAGCACTGGTCCCTGACCTTCTGCGCTGTCCTGCAGCCTGGGTTGGAGTGGGGCTGCCTGTAGGCGTTGCACGGCGCGGCTGCAGAGGGCTGCTTGTCTGCAGGGGGCTGTTGCTGTGGTCTCTAGGGCCCTGCTTTGGCCGAGCACCCTGCATCACGCGCGCCATGGAGCTCCTGGTCTGCGTCTCCTGGGTTACCGCTGCAGGCCGGCTGCAATGTTCTGCGGCCTGAGTCTGTCTGGAGGTGGCGCTGCTGCTTGGGGAGATGCTGCGCTCTTGTGCTGTGCGGCGCCACTCTGGCTCTTCTGGGGCCGCTTCTCCCTGCACAATGCGCACATGCAGCGCATACCACCCGCGGTCCCCCATCAGTCGGGTATATTCCACCTCATCGCCCGGCTTGGCATCGCGCCCTGGGTGGCCTCTGGGCAGGTGCTCCTCAATGTCTCTCCGTGCTACGAACACATCCTTGCCCAGGCCAGGCTCCCGGATGAAGCCCCAGCCACCTTTCTGCTGGAAATCGACTACAGTGCCCCGTTTCACTGGGCACTCAGCCCCCTTCAGGGCCTTCCTGACCTCTTCCTTGGATGCCAGATTGGCGACTTCTCGGGCCCTTCTTTTCTCTTCCCGGAGTTCCCGCTCCCGCTGGTACTCGACCACCAGCCTCCGGCACGTCAGCTCGTTGGCCAGGGGAACTTCCTTGGGGCGCAGCGGCCGCTGCAGTCCCTTGGCTTCTATGGGCGCAGCGTCCCAGTTCACTCCCGGGGATGCCATTCCCAGGAGGCTCACAGGGGGACTCGGCAGGGGGCCCGCCAGTTGTTCTGGGTTTACCCCTCCCCAGGCTCCGTCTGCGGGGGTCTCAGGCAGGCCTCCGGTGCCCCATCGGGCGTCAGCGGGTCCGGCGGGGGAGGCCAGGGGGTCGGTGAAGCGACTGGTCAGGGGTGCGTGGCGGGGCCATGGGTCCGGACGGATTGGGGTTTCAGTTAGCTCACCCTTTTGCTGCTCCGCGGCATCCATCCATCGGCCCAGGCCTTCCGGTATCAGCGGTGTCTCTCTCTGCCGGTCCGCTTCCACCTCCACGCTGCTCAGCCTCCTGGCCAGGACTCGCACTTCCTCTCTCAGCAGGTCCAGCTCGGGATCCTCTCCTCCGGTCCCTGGTGCACCTCGCTGCAGCTTCTCCGCCATGCTTCCGACCTGGGAAATGCTGCCTGGAACACTGCTCGAGTGCTCGACCACGCCACTCGGCTGCTCCCTTTTCCTTCTCGGAGGTGGGGCCGGAGGCTGTACTAGCAACTGGCGCCAGACTGGCGCCCAGCCCATCACGGCCGGCACCGCTCCACTTAGTATCAGGTACATTTTCTTGTTCTTTATCTGTTGGTCGGGCGTTTAAGCTTTTTCTGCCAGCCGGCCAGCTTATTTGGTCGCCGCTTCCTTTTCTTCCGCTTTCTATGGCGGGCACCGCTTCGCGCGCTTTTCTTGGACAAGGGGGCGGGGCTTCTCTTCGTGCCCTTTCTTCTTTCACGCCCCCCTTCTTCCCGCTCTCAGCTGCGCTAATGACGGCGGTTTCTCAGTAAAGTACACAGTCTGTCACACGGTTCTTCAGGCGCACAGTACCCGGTTAGACCGGGCACGAAATCCTGTTCGTGACGCCAAAAGTTGACTCGCCCACCCCAGGGCTATGGGACACCCGGTGCCGGGCCGGACTAGTCCGGTGGTAGTCAGTGGTGGCTGGGCCCGGCTCCGTGGCCCTGGTGGGTGTCAGTATAATATGTGGCTTGCTTGTTAATGGTTGTGTTCGTGACGCCACCTGTGGTATGCGGCTATTAAGCCGCCGCTGCTGTGTGAGGCCACCGGGATGATGTTACTGCAGCAATGGTGGTACTGCTCCCCACAGGTGGAGCAATGCCCGGGGCACAGTTGGTGCTTGTGAGTGTCTATGCAGGTGAAATGACAGAGGCAACTTCAGAGGTGCAGTTCAAGTTCTTTACTCACAGTTCTTTTCAGGGCAGGCAGGTCCCTTGGACTGCTGAGACCACTGTCAGGGACCTCCGTCTTCTGGGTGATTCAGAGTGTGAAATCCGGTACCCTCTCTCTTAGTGTCTCTTTCTCTGCTGTCTTCACTAGCCTTGCCTTAGTTAGATGGACTTGGCTTGGCCTCCATTACAGCCTCCAGGCTGGGGGGTCACCTGTCGGCTGATTACCCCTTTTCTGAAGGTCTGCTCTGGGTTCTGGCCCTGGGAGCTTGCAATTCCCTGGGCCTCGGTTTTTACTGTCTGGAGATTGTCTTTTCACTCCTCCAGTCTCTAGGGACCGTCCCCTGTCGCAGCTAATCACTCCACCGATGTCACTGTGGACCAGGCCACCGCAGCCTGCAGCTACCCGTAGCGCCTCTGGGCCCTCGGCAGCGGTACCAAACAAGGACTGCTCGTGGTACCTTACAGGACTACCCGCGGCCCTGCGACCCTTTCTTCTCTTCTCGTCCTACATGCTCACTCCTCACTCTCCCACTCCCTGAGCGAACTAACTACACTTCACCTTCCCTATCCCTGTCTGCTCTCCTAGGCTCCTCCCACCTCCCCAGTTGCTAAGCAGTAACCTATGGGAGCAGGGATGGGTCTTACAGCCCCTCTCAGCATGCAGCATGGGAGGGTTGCCTGCCACTTTCCCTGGTCCTGTGTGTCCCTAGCAATGGGTGTAGTGTGAATTTACCAGGGGACCGGAGTTCACTCTCTTCCTCTCCCAGAATGGGCATCACACCGCAGATGGGGTGCAATGACCTGTGGCGACGGAAGCCTCAGGGGCGCCACAGATAGATAGAGGGATAGATAGATAGATAGATAGATAGATAGATAGATAGATAGATAGATAGATAGATAGATAGATAGATAGATAGATAGAGAGAGATAGAGATAGTCTCATTCAGAGCCACGTCCACAATACAAAGCATGGGAAGATATACGCCTGCTTTGTAGACTTTAAAAAGGCCTTTGACTCAGTGTGGCACCCGGGCTTGTTCTTAAAACTGCTGGAAAGCGGAATAGGAGTAAAGACCTACGATGTCATCAAAAGCTCCTACACCGAGAACCTCTGCAGCGTGAGTGTGAACGGTAGAAGAACGGCTTATTTCCAGCAGAGCCGAGGAGTCAGACAGGGCTGCAGCCTAAGTCCAACGCTCTTCAATATTTACATCAATGAGCGGCTACTGCTCTAGAATCTTCACCTGCTCCAGGTCTCACACTCCATGACGCCCAGGTGAAATTCTTGCTCTATGCAGATGACCTACTGCTGGTGTCACCAACCGAGAAAGGTCTCCAAGACAACCTACAAATCTTGGAGAAATTCAGCTCCACATGGGCACTACCGATCAATCTAAAGAAAACCAACATCATGGTGTTCCAGAAGAGAAAAAGAAGATTTGACCAGCATCCTTCATTTGTCGTAAACGGCTGCACTCTAACAGGAACAGACAAATACACCTACTTGGGCCTGGAAATTCACCAGTCAGGGAGCTTTAAACAAGCCATAGAGACCCTGAAAAACAAGGCCTGCAAAACCTTTTATGCCATCCGAAGGAAATTGTATCATCTGAAGCCACCAGTGAGGGTGTGGCTAAAAATCTTCGATTCCATCATTGCCCCAATCCTCCTGTATGGCAGCGAAGTCTGGGGCCCTCACACTTACCCAGATTGGTCAAGGTGGGATTCCAGCCCAACAGAAATATTCCACCTGGAATTCTGTAAGCACCTTCTCCAGGTCCATCGAAGCACCTCCAACAGCGCCTGTCGAGCTGAGCTGGGCAGATTCCCTCTACACCTAGCAGCTCTGA
>NC_134356.1:669083137-669115637 GCF_048569485.1 Anomaloglossus baeobatrachus | reverse complement strand
ATACATAGATAGATAGATAGAGGGATAGATAGATAGATAGATAGATAGATAGATAGATAGATAGATAGATAGAGGGATAGATAGATAGCTAGAGAGAGGGATAGATAGATGGATAGATAGATAGATAGATAGAGGGATAGATAGATGGATAGATAGATAGATAGATAGATAGATAGATAGATAGATAGATAGATAGATAGATAGATAGATAGAGGGATAGATAGAGGGATAGATAGATGGATAGATAGATGGATAGATAGATAGATAGATAGATAGATAGATAGAGGGATAGATAGATGGATAGATAGATAGATAGATAGATAGAGGGATAGATAGATAGATAGATAGATAGATAGATAGAGGGATAGATAGAGGGATAGATAGATAGATAGATAGATAGATAGATAGATAGATAGATAGATAGATAGATAGAGGGATAGATAGATAGATAGATAGATAGAGGGATAGATAGAGGGATAGATAGAGTGGTAGATAGATAGATAGATAGATAGATAGATAGATAGATAGATAGATAGATAGATAGAGGGATAGATAGATAGATAGATAGATAGATAGAGAGATAGATAGAGAGATAGATAGATAGATAGATAGATAGAGGGATAGATAGATAATGGATAGATAGATAGATAGAGGGATAGAGGGATAGATAAAGGATAGAGGGATAGATAAAGGATAGATAGATAATGGATAGATAGACATAGAAGGCCCCAGAAATGTACCAGGTATGCACATGAAAACAAAATACACAGACATATACTGTAAAACATTTCCCTGCTTGCTTTGAAAAACTGTTTTACCTCAGAGAAAGAATAGTTTGTGATCGCGTGCAGTAATGCATGTATACTCTCTTGCGTCATCCCCGGCCCAGGAGATGTGGTATGATCAGACCATGTCCCTGTACGGTCAGACACAGCCATTACACAGTACACAGCAGGGACACATATACTGTATAAGATTATCTCAGCACAGGAAAAAAAAAAATGTAAACACATCCAATTGTGGAAATTATTATTATCCCAAGATCCACGGATTAAAATCTACTTTTTTTTTGTAGGAAAAAACATCTTTAAGTTTGTGGTTGTAATATGAAATAATGTTGAAAACTTCACGGGGCGTGAATACTTTTCCAAGACACTGTCCATGTGAGATCATTACATTACTTTCATGTACTGGAATATATTGTCATAATGTAATGGTAAAAAAGGACCAATCTATTAGAAACATGGGAAAGGAAACAAGAGCTAGCACTCTAAACTACATCTGACCACTGTTCAGCGACGACTCCCTAGTGTGAACAGGTAATTGAACTGGCTTATATGATGGAGAGAAGACTACAAGAGGCTGAGAAGTGGCACTTTCAGGGCCTGGTAGATAAGGCTCCTGGCTTTAAATTGGACACAGTAGACCGGCTGGCATCAGATTCCAGTTATGAATATTTGGGTTTTTGTGACAGGCGTAGGTCCTACTGTTATGGGAGACACAAGGGAAATGACATCTATATTCTTCCATGGCGGTGCGGTGCCCCAAATTAATATCAACCAAATGGATGAGTTTGCATATGCCATGTTTCCTATCTATGAAAAGCTAAAATCATGATAGGAAATATGGCATTAATATCTTCCACCTGGGACCTCCAGGGAGACAGATATCCTGAAGATCGAGGATCCAATATTTTTTGGGAAAAGAGCAGCAACCCAATGACCAGTACCCATCTCTAATGGAAGGTATGTGGGAGTTACAGATTTTGAGTCTTTGTTCAGCCTGGAGATACCATCTTCTGTAGGATTGTTCTATATTTCCTAATTGTAGTGATTCCCTACAAAAAAGAATTGTGTCATCCCTGCGACCACGGGTCAAATACTTCTCGTTGTTTATCCCTTTTATTTTTTATAATTGTATATACTGTATTGTTTTTTTGCTCCTTTGTAATACATTTTTTTAAACACTGCCTACTTTTCGGATTAAATATTTAAAATGTTATAGCTTTGTTCCTCTTGCTCTATAATTTGTATTCTTGAAGCTTCATGAAGGACCAATCACCCTATATAAACGATTGTTGGTGACAACTAATTTTCTTGGGGTTATTGCGGATCTTGGCAGTGATTGTACCGAAGTATATATATATATATACAGTATATATCCCATGCAATGGAATCGGGTGTGTATATACTATACGTTCAGTGTTGAAGGACCCAATGATGGGCCTATTGGCGAAAACAGCCGTCACCTCAGTAAATTGCGTTTTGTCCTGACGATTGGTGGTAGCGGTGGGATACCTGCGTGATCTGCCCCGCTATCCCCTGATAATTGGGGGTACTGGTGGGCTGTCTGGATCATGTCCTCTGGGGGAGGCAGGGACCCCGCTGTGAGGGACAGGCCTGTGCTGGGATTGCTCGTACATGGGGTTGTTATGTGACTTCCTGTGACGTTATATATATATATATATATATATATATATATATATAATTCTCGTAATCCACAGAGGAAGCAGAAGCCACAGTAACTGCTGACTGACACTGCTGTACCCAAGCCTGTGTGATACCCTGACAAGCTACTGTATCTACATCTATTACGTGGATATCGCTGTTGGGGGCTCTGTGGAGGGCAGTAATATGGGGGCTCTTTGGAGGGCAGTGATTTGGAGGCTCTGTGGAGGGCAGTGAAATGGGGGCTCTGTGGTGTCAGTGATATGGGGACTCTGTGGTGTCAGTGATATGGGGGCTCTGTGGAGGGCAGTGATATGGGGGCTCTGTGGAGGGCAGTGATATGGGGGCTCTGTGGTGTCAGTGATATGGGGGCTCTGTGGAGGGCAGTGATATGGGGGCTCTGTGGAGGGCAGTGATATGGGGGCTCTGTGGTGTCAGTGATATGGGGGCTCTGTGGAGGGCAGTGATATGGGGGCTCTGTGGAGGGCAGTGATATGGGGGCTCTGTGGAGGGCAGTGATATTGGGGCTCTGTGGTGTCAGTGATATGGGGGCTCTGTGGTGTCAGTGATATGGGGACCCTGTGGTGTCAGTGATATGGGGGTCCTGTGGTGTCAGTGATATGGGGGTCCTGTGGTGTCAGTGACATGGGGGTCCTGTGGTGTCAGTGATATGGGGGCTCTGTGGTGTCAGTGAAATGGGGACCCTGTGGTGTCAGTGATATGGGGGCTCTGTGGTGTCAGTGATATGGGGGCTCTGTGGTGTCAGTGATATGGGGACCCTGTGGTGTCAGTGATATGGGGACCCTGTGGAGGGCAGTGATATGGGGACCCTGTGGTGTCAGTGATATGGGGGCTCTGTGCTGTCAGTGATATGGAGGTCCTGTGGAGGACAGTGATATGGGGGCTCTGTGGAGGGCATTGATATGGTGCCACTGTGGTGTCAGTGATATGGGGGTTCTGTGGTGTCAATGATGTGGCGGCTCTGTGGAGGTCAGTGATATGGGGGCTCTGTGGAGGGCAGTGATATGGGGGCTCTGTGGAGAGCAATGATATGGGGGTTCTGTGGTGTCAATGATGTGGGGAGGGGACCTTTGGAGGGCAGTGAGACGGGGGCCCTGTGGAGGGCAGTGATATGGGGACTCTGTGGAGGGCAGTGATATGGGGGCTCTGTGGAGGGCATTGATATGGGGCCACTGTGGTGTCAGTGATATGGGGGCTCTGTGGTGTCAGTGATATGGGGGCTCTGAGGGCAGTGATATGGGGGCTCTGTGGTGTCAGTGATATGGGAACACTGTGGTGTCAGTGATATCGGGGCTCTGTGGTGTCAGTGATATGGGGGCTCTGTGGTGTCAGTGATATGGGGGTCCTGTGGTGTCAGTGTGGAGGGCAGTGATATGGGGGCTGTGTGGCGTCAGTGATATGTCGGCTCTGTGGTGTCAGTGATATGGGGGTCCTGTGGTGTCAGTGTGGAGGGCAGTGATATGGGGGTCCTGTGGTGTCAGTGACATGGGGGTCCTGTGGTATCAGTGATATGGCGGTCCTGTTGTGTCAGTGTGGAGGGCAGTGATATGCGGGCCCTGTGGTGTCAGTGATATGGGGGTCCTGTGGTGTCAGTGTGGAGGGCAATGATATGGGGGTCTTGTGGTGTCAGTGTGGAGGGCAGTGATATGGGGGACCTGTGGTGTCAGTGATATGGGGGCTCTGTGGTGTCAGTGATATGGGGGCTCTGTGGTGTCAGTGATATGGGAGTCCTGTGGTGTCAGTGACATGGGGGTCCTGTGGTGTCAGTGTGGAGGGCAGTGATATGGGGGTCCTGTGGTGTCAGTCTGGAGGGCAGTGATATAGGGGCCCTGTGGTGTCAGTGATATGGGGGCCCTGTGGTGTCAGTGATATGGGGGCTCTGTGGTGTCAGTGATATGGGAGTCCTGTGGTGTCAGTGACATGGGGGTCCTGTGGTGTCAGTGTGGAGGGCAGTGATATGGGGGTCCTGTGGTGTCAGTCTGGAGGGCAGTGATATGGGGGCCCTGTGGTGTCAGTGATATGGGGGCCCTGTGGTGTCAGTGTCGCGGACGGAGGAGGGGACACTGCGCTCTCCCACTGCTCGGGTCCGATCGCTGCTGCTGCTCGGTGGTGGCTCGAGCGGTGGGCCGGATCCCGGGGACTCGAGCGGCGTTCCTCGCCCGTGAGTGAAAAGGGGATTGATTGTGGGGATTTATTGTCCGTGACGCCGGGGGTTGGTTGTCCCGGGGCCCGGTGATGGGGTAGGGATGGATGGCAGGCGGGTTACGGGGCCTGGTGAGGTGCAGGGTCGCGGGGGCAGCGCTGTGCCGCACGGCACGGTGGTACTCACTCAGCCCAATGATGAGGACACAGTTCTCGGTAAAACACACGGCTGGATGGACGGGTCCCACAGACGGCTGCGGTGTTGTTTCTCCCGGCAGGTTGATGGTGACTGCCTTTCCCTGCACCTTTGTACTGTAAACGGTTCCGATGGGTTCCCACTGGTAACCCGCTCCCCAGCTTGGATATGGGCTGGAGGAGCCTCTTTTTGCCCGCAGGTTCTGGCCCTGAGAAACGGTTGCCTTGGCGGTGGCGGTGTCTCCCTCTCTTGGTTGGACGGTTGCCTTCTTTCGGGACTTGGCTGCTGGGAAACCCAGGAGGTTCCCTTCGCTAACGGATTTGGCAAATTCACGGCGACTCCTAGCCTTGCCGGGGTCCGCAAGCCCCTGCCGGATGGTGCTGACTTCTCTTCGTGTACCGGTCCGGTACCGCCGGGCCACCGCCCGTCCACGGTCCTTACGGTAAACTCCGATAGGCCACTCCTGCAGACGGTCACCACTGTCTGCCAACCTTGCTGATCCGTCCGGGCCACACACCCGGACCAACTTCAGGCTGCTTAACTGCCACTTCCCTCTTTCCACTTTCACTTCCCTAGCTAATCTGCCTGCTTTTCCCGCCTCCAGGACTGTGAACTCCTCGGTGGGCGGGGTCAACCGCCTGGCCCACCCCCTGGTGTGAACATCAGCCCCTGGAGGAAGGCAACAAGGGTTTTGTGTCTGACTTAGGTGTGCCTGACCGGGAGTGTGGGGTGTGTTGGTGTTGTTCTCTGTGGCCCCTGGCTTGTCCAGGGCGCCACATTCCCCCTTAGTTAAATGCAGACCGTCCGCGGGCTGCCCGTCCATCACCGGTTTTATTTTCACAAACTGAAAAAAGATAACGGTAAACATATTACAATTAAAATAACATCTTCCCACATCGGGAGGTACTCTTACTTTAAATGTTGCGTAACGGTTACGGCTTCCGCTCTCTCCCACCCAAGCAACTGGCCCTGATGCTGCCCCTAAGCAAACAGGCAGCACCCCTTGACCCCAGTCCAGCACAAGTTGCCCGAGCGGGTTCTGTCCTTTTCAGGGGACCCACGTCCACGGGGAACCCCTGAAACCCCCAGAGGATCGCCACCGGTTCCGGTGATGGCTGGGCCCCAGCCTGCTCCACTGCGGGCCCTTCCTCCAATCTGCCTCTCCGGAGGCGGTAACGGTGAAAGCCACAACAACATTATTTACATGCCACAAGTTTGTGGTTGCCCTGCTAGTTCTCAGGCTTGTCCATAAGGAGTTCCTTATGCAACACTTGTAAGCAGTCCCCACGGGGACAACAGTTCTTCGTAGCCAACGGGCTACCACAAACAAAACTGTAGGGTCCCAACGGAGACTTGCCGTAGGGTCCCAACGGGGACTGTCAGCTGGGTCCCAGGGGCCATCCACAACACCTGGCTCCGGTACAGCTTCCTCCTGCAGCTTTCCCACAGTCCACCATCGAACAGCACAAGCCCCCAACGCCACCCTCACACAGGGGTGACACTGTCCCACAGGACTCCATTTTCAGCTGCCGATGATGCGGGTACGACTGCTCCTCCAACCGGACTCCTTAGCCTTGAGGGCCGTCTGGAACGTCAGCAGAGTCCCAATGGGGACCGACAGCAAGGTAACCGGGAGCCGCTACCATGCTCTAACTTTTCTTTCTTAATCAGCAATCCCGCGGCGCAGCTGCCTTTGCTGCCGCTCCCGGTGCGGAGCACTTTCTGCTTGCTCCGGTTCAGTCGGGGTGGGGGACGGGTCCAGCCGGAGTCCCCCCGTGCTGGCTACGACCGGTACCTTCGGTAATGAGGGACCCCGCTGTGACATGGCCTCCTCTGCCTCCTGGCAGCTGCATCCCCGCCGTGCCTCCGGTGCGTCTTTGCTGACGGGCTCAGCCTTCGGCTTCTTCCATGGAAGCGGATCAGGGCGGTCACGGGCTTCTGCTGCAGGTCGGTCCGCCGGGGCGGATTGGCAGGGTACCGCTACCGGTGGTGGTGGTAGCGGGCCTAGTGGCGGGGCAGCAGCAGCCAACATGGGTAGCGGGGGAGGTAGCAGGGCGAGCGGGTATGGACCGGGTCCCTCGGCCACGATGACCGACCCACTAGGGGTACAGGGGCGTGGGTCACTTACCCTCCCTTCCAAGACTCCCTCCACCTCGCGTCTCCGTATGGCCGCCACCAGTTCCGCCATGTCGGCCAGGAGAAGCTGCATGCGGACCTGCAGACGGCTGCTTAGCTGGACGGTCCGGACTTCCACCCACGCTGCAGTGCCAGGCGCGGGGACCACGGTGTTGTCGGTCGGACTCAGCATCTTTAGCAGCGGCCTCTTCCAGGAACCAGTAAATGGCCGCAGGGTCCTGGCGTCCCTGCTTCCATAGCTACATACGGCCAGACGCCATCAGTCCCCCTTAGTCTCTTTCCGGCTCCTCCTCTATATGGGCGGGGTTTTGGCCTTCGCGCCTCCACTACTCGAGGAGACGCTCGAGCGGGACCTTTTCGCGCCCAAGATGGCGGCTTCGGCAAATTTTCAGCCGGACACCTCCGGCAATAACAAGGCGCACCTCTACCCAACGGCAGAGCGGTAGGATCCTGTTCGTGACGCCAAGTTGTCGCGGGTGGAGGAGGGGACGCTGCGCTCACCCACTGCTCGGGTCCGGCCGCTGCTGCTCGGTGGTGGCTCGAGCGGTGGGCCGGATCCCGGGGACTCGAGCGGCGTTCCTTGCCCGTGAGTGAAAAGGGTGGGGATTGATTGTGGGGATTTGGTTATTGTCCGTGACGCCACCCACGGTTATAGTGATAATGGTGACACCACCGCTGCTCTGGACGGGGATCCCGGGAGCGGTGACAGGGAGCAGCCAGGATGTTAGTTCTCCCCTCCGTGGGTAGGGGGTTGGTTGTCCCGGGGCCCGGTGATGGGGTAGGGATGGACGGCAGGCGGGTTACGGGGCCTGGTGAGGTGCAGGGTCGCAAGGGCAGCGCTGTGCCGCACGGCACGGTGGTACTCACTCAGCCCAATGATGAGGACACAGTTCTCGGTAAAACACACGGCTGGATGGACGGGTCCCACAGACGGCTGCGGTGTTGTTTCTCCCGGCAGGTTGATGGTGACTGCCTTTCCCTGCACCTATGTAGTGTAGCGGTCCAAATGGGTTCCCACCGGTAACCCGCTCCCCAGCTTGAAGGTTGCTGAAGGAGCCCCTTTTGCCCGCAGGCTCTGGCCCTGGGAACTTTAGCCTTGGCGGTGGCTGTGCTTCCCTCTCACGGTTGGACGGTTGCCTTCTGTCGGGACTTGGCTGCTGGGAAACCCAGGAGGTTCCCTTCGCTAACGGAGTTGGCAAATTCACGGCGACTCCTAGCCTTGCCGGGGTCCGTAAGCCCCTGCCGGATGGTGCTGGCTTCTCTTTGCGTACCGGTCCGGTACCGCCGGGCCACCGCCCGTCCACGGTCCTTACGGTTAGCTCCGATAGGCATCTCCTGCAGACGGTCACCACCGTCTGCCAACCTTGCTGATCCGTCCGGGCCACACACCCAGACCAACTTCAGGCTGCTCTTCTACCACTTTCCTCCTTCCACTTTCAACTCTCAAACTCATCTCTCCTCTTTTCCCGCCTCCAGGACTGTGAACTCCTCGGTGGGCGGGGCCAACCGCCTGGCTCCACCCCCTGGTGTGGACATCAGCCCCTGGAAGAAGGCAACAAGGGTTTTTGTCTGACTTCGGTGTGCCTGACCGGGAGTGTGGGGTGTGTTGGTGTTGTTCACTGTGGCCCCTGGCTTGTCCAGGACGCCACATTAGTGATATGGGGGAACTGTGGTGTCAGTGATATGGGGGCGCTGTGGTGTCAGTGATATGGGGGATATGGTGAAAGTGGTATGGGGGTCCTGTGGAGAGCGGTGTTATTATGGAGGCTCTGTGGTGTCAGTGGTATGGGGGTCCTGTGGAGAGCGGTCTTATTATGGGGGCTCTGTGGTGTCAGTGGTATGGGGGCTCTGTGGTGTCAGTGATATGGGGGCTCTGTGGTGGCAGTGGTATGGAGGCTCTGTGGTGTCAGTGGTATGGGGGTCCTGTGGAGAGCGGTGTTATTATGGGGGCTCTGTGGTGTCAGTGGTATGGGGGTCCTGTGGAGAGCGGTATTATGGGGGCTCTGTGGTGTCAGTGGTATGGGGGTCCTGTGGAGAGCGGTATTATGGGGGCTCTGTGGTGTCAGTGGTATGGGGGCTCTGTGGTGTCAGTGATATGGGGGCTCTGTGGTGGCAGTGGTATGGAGGCTCTGTGGTGTCAGTGGTATGGGGGTCCTGTGGAGAGCGGTGTTATTATGGGGGCTCTGTGGTGTCAGTGGTATGGGCGCCCTGTGGTGTCAGTGATATGGGGGCTCTGTGGTGTCAGTGTGGAGGGCGGTGTTATTATGGGGGCTCTGTGGTGTTAGTGATATGGGGGCCCTGTGGTGTCAGTGTGGAGGGTAGTGATATGGGGGCTCTGTGGTGTCAGTGATATGGGGGCCCTGTGGTGTCAGTGTGGAGGGTAGTGATATGGGGGCTCTGTGGTGTCAGTGATATGGGCGCCCTGTGGTGTCAGTGATATGGGGGCTCTGTGGTGTCAGTGTGGAGGGCGGTGTTATTATGGGGGCTCTGTGGTGTTAGTGATATGGGGGTCCTGTGGTGTCAGTGTGGAGGGCGGTGTTATTATGGGGGCTCTGTGGTGTCAGTGTGGAGGGTAGTGATATGGGGGCTCTGTGGTGTCAGTGGTATGGGGGTCCTGTGGTGTCAGTGTGGAGGGTAGTGATATGGGGGCTCTGTGGTGTCAGTGATATGGGGGCCCTGTAGTGTCAGTGTGGAGGGCGGTGTTATTAAGGGGGCGCAGCCCCTGCACACCCCGCGGTCGCCCCCGTATAACAGGTGCACTGACTGACTGGAGCCCCTTTCAGTAGGAGAACGTGATTTGGATAGTCGCGCATTGCAGTGTCCGCCAATCAGAAGCCGAGCTCAGTGATCCGATTTACATATCATGCGCACACCTCCCTCAGCCAATGAGGTGGCTTCTCTGCTGAGTCTCCCCCACGGAGATGCCATTAGTCTTCGCACGCCATGACGTCACTACACACCTTCAGTGGGCGGGATCACGGTCGTAGTGATGACGTCAGTAGGCGTGTCAGTCCTTGACATTATCAGCCTATGAGATGGCGCGGTAGTCAGGAACGTACACAGGACTCCGCCTTGTTTGCAACCGTGCGCGTGCTCGCCAGGGGAGGAGAAGAAGAAGGGCACAAAGCGCGGCCTCGTGTGTGAGGCGGAGGATCCGGGACGATGGGGGAGAGAGCGGGAACACGGTGAGTATGTCCGGAGCGGTGACACCTGTCAGTGCGCAGCAGAGCGGGGGCATACGGGGCGAGCCCGGGGTGTATATACACTGCACTGATATCTCCTCCTCCCCCGGTGGTGTATATACACTGCACTGATATCCCCTCCTCCCCCCGGTGGTGTATATACACTGCACTGATATCTCCTCCTCCCCCCGGTGGTGTGTATACACTGCACTGATATCTCCTCCTCCCCCGGTGGTGTATATACACTGCACTGATATCTCCTCCTCCCCCCGGTGGTGTATATACACTGCACTGATATCTCCTCCTCCCCCCGGTGGTGTGTATACACTGCACTGATATCTCCTCCTCCCCCGGTGGTGTATATACACTGCACTGATATCTCCTCCTCCCCCGGTGGTGTATATACACTGCACTGATATCTCCTCCCCCCGGTGGTGTATATACACTGCACTGATATCTCCTCCTCCCCCCGGTGGTGTATATACACTGCACTGATATCTCCTCCTCCCCCCGGTGGTGTGTATACACTGCACTGATATCTCCTCCTCCCCCGGTGGTGTATATACACTGCACTGATATCTCCTCCCCCCGGTGGTGTATATACACTGCACTGATATCTCCTCCCCCCGGTGGTGTATATACACTGCACTGATATCTCCTCCTCCCCCCGGGGGTGTATATACACTGCACTGATATCTCCTCCTCCCCCGGTGGTGTGTATATACACTGCACTGATATCTCCTCCTCCTCCCCCGGTGGTGTGTATATACACTGCACTGATATCTCCTCCTCCCCCCGGTGGTGTGTATATACACTGCACTGATATCTCCTCCTCCCCCCGGTGGTGTGTATATACACTGCACTGATATCTCCTCCTCCCCCGGTGGTGTATATACACTGCACTGATATCCCCTCCTCCCCCCGGTGGTGTATATACACTGCACTGATATCTCCTCCTCCCCCGGTGGTGTATATACACTGCACTGATATCTCCTCCTCCCCCCGGTTGTGTATATACACTGCACTGATATCTCCTCCTCCCCCCGGTGGTGTATATACACTGCACTGATATCTCCTCCTCCCCCCGGTGGTGTATATACACTGCACTGAAATCTCCTCCTCCCCCCGGTGGTGTATATACACTGCACTGATATCTCCTCCTCCCCCGGTGGTGTATATACACTGCACTGATCTCTCCTCCTCCTCCCCCCGGTGGTGTATATACACTGCACTGATATCTCCTCCTCCCCCCGGTGGTGTATATACACTGCACTGATATCTCCTCCTCCCCCGGTGGTGTATATACACTGCACTGATATCTCCTCCTCCCCCGGTGGTGTATATACACTGCACTGATATCTCCTCCTCCCCCGGTGGTGTATATACACTGCACTGATATCTCCTCCTCCCCCCGGTGGTGTATATACACTGCACTGATATCTCCTCCTCCCCCCGGTGGTGTATATACACTGCACTGATATCTCCTCCTCCCCCCGGTGGTGTATATACACTGCACTGATATCTCCTCCTCCCCCGGTGGTGTGTATATACACTGCACTGATATCTCCTCCTCCCCCGGTGGTGTATATACACTGCACTGATCTCTCCTCCTCCTCCCCCCGGTGGTGTATATACACTGCACTGATATCTCCTCCTCCCCCGGTGGTGTATATACACTGCACTGATATCTCCTCCTCCCCCGGTGGTGTATATACACTGCACTGATATCTCCTCCTCCCCCGGTGGTGTATATACACTGCACTGATATCTCCTCCTCCCCCCGGTGGTGTATATACACTGCACTGATATCTCCTCCTCCCCCCGGTGGTGTATATACACTGCACTGATATCTCCTCCTCCCCCGGTGGTGTATATACACTGCACTGATATCTCCTCCTCCCCCGGTGGTGTATATACACTGCACTGATATCTCCTCCTCCCCCCGGTGGTGTATATACACTGCACTGATATCTCCTCCTCCCCCCGGTGGTGTATATACACTGCACTGATATCTCCTCCTCCCCCGGTGGTGTGTATACACTGCACTGATATCTCCTCCTCCCCCGGTGGTGTGTATACACTGCACTGATATCTCCTCCTCCCCCCGGTGGTGTATATACACTGCACTGATATCTCCTCCTCCCCCGGTGGTGTATATACACTGCACTGATATCTCCTCCTCCCCCGGTGGTGTATATACACTGCACTGATATCTCCTCCTCCCCCGGTGGTGTATATACACTGCACTGATATCTCCTCCTCCCCCCGGTGGTGTATATACACTGCACTGATCTCTCCTCCTCCTCCCCCCGGTGGTGTATATACACTGCACTGATATCTCCTCCTCCCCCCGGTGGTGTGTATATACACTGCACTGATATCTCCTCCTCCCCCCGGTGGTGTGTATATACACTGCACTGATATCTCCTCCTCCCCCCGGTGGTGTGTATATACACTGCACTGATATCTCCTCCTCCCCCCGGTGGTGTGTATATACACTGCACTGATATCTCCTCCTCCCCCCGGTGGTGTGTATATACACTGCACTGATATCTCCTCCTCCCCCCGGTGGTGTGTATATACACTGCACTGATATCTCCTCCTCCCCCCGGTGGTGTGTATATACACTGCACTGATATCTCCTCCTCCCCCCGGTGGTGTGTATATACACTGCACTGATATCTCCTCCTCCACCCTTGCTTATCACCGCAGGGGCGTGCCAGACTACCTGACCCTCTAGATGTCCTAGTCTGACATTGATAATCTCCTGAAGCTAAAACAAACCTTGCAGGTAAACCGCACCCAGTGTGATAAGAGACACATCCCTGAAATGTGTTAACCCCTGCAGCACGCTGTCTTCAGATTACATAGCAATAACCTGCAGATAGATTCCGTTTGTCATTGTTGTGCTCCCTCCCCTTGACCTGTGTAAATGTCAGTGCACCCGGCGCTGTGTACACTATGGGGGGAGGGGCGCAGCTGCATTTACAAGGTGGTGGTGTATATACAGTGCCCTGATTCCCTCCTGTAATATCCTGGTGCCTCTGCTCATCCTGAGCCTCCTGTTACACTTCTCTCCTGTCTCTCCTCTGCTCATCCTGAGCCTCCTGTTACACTTCTCTCCTGTCTCTCCTCTGCTCATCCTGAGCCTCCTGTTACACTTCTCTCCTGTAATATCCTGATTCTTCTGTTCATCCTGAGCCTCCTGTTTCCTCTGTAACCTTCCTCCTTTGCTGCTCATCCTCCTCTGTCGTCTGTCTTGTGTCTTGCTCTTTGTATGTCGCAGTCTCGGCATCTTATTCCTTATATGCAGATTCTTTCTGGGATGGTTTGCAGTGAAGTCTCCACATACACAGCCTTAAAGGGGCGTCTCATGTCCCCACTAATATTAATCTCCTCAGTCCTGGAATCCCGGCCACGTGCTTTAAATTTCTGCTAAATCCCTTTATTTTCGTTCTGCACCCCCCTCCCCCCATCATGTGTCACAGGGTTCATGTTCCCTGTCCCACTAGTTTGTGAATGATCCTCTAAAAGGCGGCTGTCCCTTTAAATACCTGGAAGGGCTGTACATTCCTTTAATCTGGTATTGATATGATGGATGCTGGGTTATCAGATGGGCATAGAACAGAGCAGAGTATTGATGTGAGCTGTTTGATAATCCAGCACAGAGCGGTAGATTATCGCTGTCTGGATTAAAGGAATTTTTATTGTAAACCTGATTCCTGGGCAAATATCTGAGTCAGGGTAAGGCTACTTTCACACATCAGGTTTTTTCCATCAGGCACAATCCGGAAAAAAACGGGTAAAACGGATCCGGTACCGCATCCGTTTTATCCCCATAGATTTGCATTGTTACCGGATTGTACATGATGGCTTTGCGTTGCATCAGTTTTTTTCCGGATGCGGCAAAATTAATTAAAGCGGCGGCCGGAGGCAACGTATCTTGCAACGTTTTTTTGTCCGGCAAAAAAAAACGCATCGTGCCGTATCCGGCCGCTGCGGCGCATTTTTCAATGCATGCCTATGGACGCCGGATACGGCGCGATGCGGAAAAAAACGCATCCGGCCGCCGCATGCGGCTTCTTCCACTGCGCATGCTCAGTAGCGTGCCGCAATCGGAAAAAAAACCGCACAGGCCGCATGTAAAAACTTATGCAAAGGATGCGGTGTGTGTTCGTCCGTCGTGTGTACGTGTGTGTGTGTGTGGGGGGGGGGCGTGGCCAGCGAGTGTGTGTTTGGGTGGGGGCGGTCATCCGTCGTGTATGGGGGGGGGAGGGGGGGTGGCCAGCGTGTGTGTGGGTGGGACGACCCGATGCATGGCCGGGTGATGTCTTCACTCGTGGCTTCTGAGGTAACGTCAGTTTCGGCGACGTTTCCTCTTTTTTCTTCCTCTTCCTCCTTTTGTAATGTCTGTATATTCTGCGGGGTGCAGGTCAGGAGACCAATCCTAACTTCTAATAATATGAATGCGCCCTTCTCCATCTGGAGAGTTCCCCTTTAATTGGAATCTATCTGCAGGTTTTTCTAATGAAGGGGCAGAGATTCTGAATCCAACGATTCATCACTTACATTACTTGCTGCTGCCAACTTTCTGACAGTTTTTAGATTTTGCAGTGCAGCAGAGCTGAGAGCACTGTGTACAATGTATATAGACAGTGAGCTGCTTATCACAGCAGGGGCGTGTCAGACTACCCAGACTACCTGACTCTCTAGCTGTCCTAGTCCGGCAATGATAATCTCCTGAAACTAAAACAAACCTTGCAGGTAAACAGCACACAGTGTGATAAGAGACACATCCCTGAAATGTGTTAACCCCTGCAGCACGCTGTCTTCAGATTACATAGCAATAACCTGCAGATAGATTTCTTTTGTCATTGTTGTGCTCCCTCCCCTTGGCCTGTGTAAATGTCAGTACACCCGGCGCTGTGTACACTATGGGGGGAGGGGCGCAGCTGCATTTACAAGGGAAATATGTCGTGTCGGGCGCAAGGTCTTATTTACACACGGACACCTGCAATAAGGAAGCCTCCGTCCTGGCTTCACCCTCCGCTATGCCCTTCCTCGGCACCAGTCTGAGGATTTTCGCGGCCGGCCTGCCTTCCCGCATACATGACATACCTGGCAGCTTTGTGGGAACAGTTCTGGGGCCGCCTCGCTGTTATAAGCTGATAATGTGACACATGGATGACGCCCTGGGTCACGGGTGCTTGTAAATGGGGGAAAGTTTTTTTCCCTTGGGCACTGTTATTTAGGACGCCTTGAGGTGTGGATGTGTGAAAATGGCATGTTACCCATAGCAACCAGTCACCACTGAGCTTCCCTTTCCAAGATGCGTTGTGATTGGTTGTTATGGTCACCAAAGCCTGTGTGACGCCCTGGGCAAGCCAGGGGTCACAGGTCACAACACCACACGCACCCCACATTCCCTGCAGGTACACCGAAGTCAAAACTTAAATCCTTGTTGCCTTCCTCCAGGGGCTGGTGTCCACACCAGGGGGTGGGCCAGGCGGTTGGCTCCGCCCACCGAGGAGTTCACAGCCCTGGAGGCGGGAAAACCAGGCAGATCAGTTAGGGAAGTAAAGAAGTAAACAGCTAAGATTAGCTTGAGAGGTGAAAGTGTGAGGAGTAAACAGTGACGTAGAAGGAGGAAAAGTAGAGAAAGTGAAGAAAGTGACAGCAGGAAGCCTGAAGTTGGTCCGGGTGTGTGCCCCGGACTGAGACAGCAAGGTTGGCAGACGGCGGTGACTGTCTGCAGGAGAGATTGCTGGGAGGTTGCCGAAAGGACCGTGGACGGGTGGTGACCCGGCGGTACTGGAGCGGTATACAAAGAACAGTCAGCACCAGGGCAGGGGCCTTTCGGATCCCGGCAAGGCTAGGAGTCGCCATAATTTGCCAAATCCGTCAGTGAAGGGGACGACTGTCTCCCAACAACCAAGTCCCGATTGAAGGCAACAGTCCGACCGTTAAGGGGAGACACCGCCACCGCCAAGGCACCAGTTTCCCAGGGCCAGCGCCTGCGGGCAAGAGTGGGGCTCCTCCGGCCCATATCCAGGCTGGGGAGCGGGTTACCGGTGGGAATCCATCGCTACCAACAGACTACACATAGGTGCAGGGAAGAGACCGTCACCGTCAACTGCAGGGAACATCAGCACCGCAACCGTCCGAGGGACCCGTCCAACCAGCCGTTTGTTTACCGAGAACTGTGTCGTGTTTACTGGCTGAGTGAGTACCACCGTGCCGTGCGGCACAGCGCTGCCCCTGCGCCCCTGCACCTCCACAGGCCCCATAACCCGCCTGTCCACCATCCCAACCCCATCACTGGGCCCCGGGACCACCAATCCCCTACCCACGGAGGGGCAAACCAACAACTGGCTGCTCCATACCACCACTCCCGGGATCCCCAGCCAGAGCAGCGGTGGTGTCCACCTAATCACCACAACCGTGGGTGGCGTCGCTGACAATAAACAATCCCCACAACCAAACCCCTTTCACTCACGGGCGAGGAGCGCCGCTAGAGTCCCCGGGATCCGGACCATCGCTCGAGCCACCGAGCAGCAGCAGGCCGCGGCAGCCGGACCCAAGCAGTGGGAGGGCGCGGCGTCCCCTCCGCCCGCGACAACTGGGCCTCCTTGCCCGGAGAGTGGGCCCGGGCCTCCTTGCCCGGAGAGTGGGCCCGGGCCTCCTTGACCGGAGAGTGGGCCCGGGCCTCCTTGACCGGAGAGTGGGCCCGGGCCTCCTTGACCGGAGAGTGGGCCCGGGCCTCCTTGACCGGAGAGTGGGCCCGGGCCTCCTTGCCCGGAGAGTGGGCCCGGGCCTCCTTGCCCGGAGAGTGGGCCCGGGCCTCCTTGCCCGGAGAGTGGGCCCGGGCCTCCTTGCCCGGAGAGTGGGCCCGGGCCTCCTTGCCCGGAGAGTGGGCCCGGGCCTGGAGAAAAAAAAAAAAAACAATGATTTCCATAGCAGCCAATTATGGCACAGCTCTTATTATTACCAGTGTACTTTTAAGAGATGAAAGCTGAGCTCTGATTGGTTGCTATGGGTAGCAGAGATGTTTGATCCAATCAGAATTCAGCTTTCACTTCTGTTGGATATTGAATGTTGCTTATAGCAGCCAATCGCAGTGCGGCTTTCACTTTACCTGAGTAGCTTGACAAATGAAAGCCACCCTGTGATTGGTTGTTCTGGGCAGTGAAAGAACTGAGCAGTGGTTGCTATGGGTGACGGGGACCGTTCTGATGAGTGAGGCCTATGGGACACACAGCAGCCTTCCTAGAGTTACACCACATGTATTCTTGTCGCATCCAAAGCTGCAGTCACGCTCAGCTACATAAAGCCTAATAACGGCCATGTTCTTTCAGATTTCACTAGAACTCTGCTTGCTGACAATGAATAAAGGTTTAGCAATGTGCCCTGACATAGTGTGTCACAGCTGAGGGTCTGTTGCAATCTTCTCCCCTCCTCCCTCATGGCCGGTTCATATTATCTACACCAATACATTGTAACAAACCCTCAGCTAGTGACACGTAGAGACTACAATAGGGGTTAAAGGGGATTTGCTGGGACTGCTGATGAAAGGCGCAGTCCTATGTAAAAGTGAAGTGGTGATATGATTACTTTTCTTTTTTTTTATATCTGCATTTGTATAAAATGATTAATATTTAATATTTTTTCTTTTTTGCAGCGTTTTTAAGAAATCCAGCCCGAATTGTAAGGTGAGTTCTCCAATGGCGACTCTGCTGCGAGGAAAGGGTTAGTCGTTAATGTTGCAGTCGCCATGGCGTCCACTAATAGTTGGTGAAGCCTTATCTCCGGGGGCCTGCGGCGGGTCCCCAGGGTGGGACGGGCACAGGGCGATGTAAACAACTCCGGAGGAGGCAGAGATAGAGCCGGCTGCAGGCGGCAGATAAGGAGGCATGGTGGACCTGTCCGATCTGGAGAGGATCCGCTGCATCGTGCCCCGCGGCCTCACCGTCTACAAGAAGCAGCTGCGGGATGTGGTAATGACCGGGGAGCGGCAGCAGGGGCAGCACTGAGCGGACACAGGGGGATCTTTGGTTTTCCATCTGATATTGTCCCATTTCTTGCAGCTGACGGTGTACCTAGGCAAGAGGGATTTTGTGGATCACCTTGATCGTGTAGATCCTGTTGGTGAGATTCTGTTTTATCCCGATATTTGTACATTTTCACACGCTACACTTTAATTGCATTTAAGGTGACCTAGAAATAAAAGGCTCCAAATGGACACACTTTAGTGTCACATAGATATCCCAGAGCTGCACTCACTATTCTGCTGGTGCAGTCACTGTGCACATACATTACATTACTGATTCTGAGTTACCTCCTGTATTCTACTCCAGAGCTGCACTCACTATTCTGCTGGTGCAGTCACTGTGTACATATATTACATTACTGATCCTGAGTTACCTCCTGTATTATGCTCCAGAGCTGCACTCACTATTATGCTGGTGCAGTCACTGTGTATATACATTACATTACTGATCCTGAGTTACCTCCTGTATTATACTCCAGAGCTGCACTCACTATTCTGCTGGTGCAGTCACTGTGTACATACATTACATTACTGATCCTGAGTTACATCCTGTATTATACTCCAGAGCTGCACTCACTGTGTACATACATTACATTACTGATCCTGAGTTACATCCTGTATTATACTCCAGAGCTGCACTCACTGTGTACATACATTACATTACTGATCCTGAGTTACCTCCTGTATTATACTCCAGAGCTGCACTCACTCTTCTGCTGGAGCAGTCACTGTGTACATACATCATATTACTGATCCTGAGTTACCTCCTGTATTCTACTCCAGAGCTGCACTCACTATTCTGCTGGTGCAGTCACTGTGTACATACATTACTGATCCTGAGTTACCTCCTGTATTATGCTCCAGAGCTGCACTCACTATTCTGCTTATGGCATTGGAAGATGTCACTTGTGCATTCTGCTGAATTGTGAGTGCAGCTGTGAGTGTCTTATAGAGCGTGCTGTCCTGTGCTCTCGCGCCCCCATGTTGGTGCATTATCTCGCACTGTTCTGCTGTATCTCTGGCTTTGTCCGGTCATCGCCCTCTTCTTTCCTGTTTTGTAGACGGAGTGGTCCTGGTGGATACGGATTATTTGAAGGACCGGAAAGGTAACGATCCCCCACCCCCTTCCACCCCCACCCCCTTCCCACCCTTTGTATTCTGCCCTTAAAGGGGAAGTGGCATCCTAAGTAAGAGTCGCCTGCAACTTCCTGATAATTCGGTGGTGAAATCCAGACTTGGTTGCTAATATTGGGGGTTGGGGGCTGCGGTGGTCGGCGGCCGGGCTCCGCTCTTCTCAGCTGTTCTCTCCCTCTTCAGTTTACGTCACCCTGACTTGCGCTTTTCGCTATGGCCGGGAGGATCTCGATGTCTTGGGCCTGTCATTCCGGAAGGATCTGTTCATCTCCACGTTCCAGGCTTATCCCCCGCTCCCCGAGGAGACGAAGCCCCTCACCCGACTGCAGGAGCGGCTGATCAAGAAGCTGGGGGAGCAGGCGCAGCCCTTCTACTTCACCGTGAGTCCTCCCTCCCTTTCCTCCCGCACGGTCTTCTTTTCCTTTTCCGACAAACGCTTTTTGGTTTGTTTCTTTTTGACCAGATTCCACAGAATTTGCCGTGTTCAGTGACTCTCCAGCCAGGACCAGAGGACACCGGGAAGGTGAGTAACGGGGCGCGGCGTCCTGACGTGCAGGCACCAGCCGGGGATCCAGGGGGCCGGGGATCCAAGGGGCCGGGGATCCAGGGGGCCCCTAATACTGAGCCCTCCTGACATCTTCTCATCCTCTCAGGCCTGCGGAGTCGATTATGAAATCCGTGCCTTCTGCGCCAAATCCATGGAGGAAAAGATGCACAAAAGGTGAGAACGGACCGACCACATACAACAATGGAGATCTGACCCGCAGCAGAGCGTCTACCCCGGGGGGCGCACATCTGCGGGAAAACTGACAATACCAACACCACTTCTTAATAATATAATAATCTTATATGTGATTGTGATTTCTTCGGCGCTCCATTGGGAGACCCAGACGATTGGTGTATAGCACTGCCTCCGGAGGCCACACAAAGCAATTACACTAAAAAGTGTAAGGCCCCTCCCCTTCTGGCTATACACCCCCAGTGGGATCACTGGCTCACCAGTTTTCTGCTTTGTGCGAAGGAGGTCAGACATCCACGCATAGCTCCACTGTTTAGTCAGCAGTAGCTGCTGACTATGTCGGATGGAAGAAAAGAGGGCCCATATGGGGCCCCCAGCATGCTCCCTTCTTACCCCACTTGTGGTTTGTAAGGTTGAGGTACCCATTGCGGGTACGGAGGCGGGAGCCCACATGCTGTTTTCCTTCCCCATCCCCCTGAGGGGCTCTGAGGAAGTGGGATCTTACCAGCCTCCAAGCCCTGAGGCCGGGCTCCGTCCACAGACCCATTGAACCTGCTGGATAAGGAGCCGGGGGTACCGTTCAGGGACAAGGCCCTGCAACTTTCAGGTACTCTGTGTCCCCGTACAGACAGGCACGCACACGCCAGACTTGCTGGGTGTGTTAGTGCGCCGGGGACAGTAGCGCTCCACGCTGGGGTTTGAGTCACAGCAGCTTAGCTGTGTGGATTCATGTGCTGGGAACTACCGCGCCGGCCACTCTCGGAGCGGCGGCGCGGCTGGGACTTGTAGTGCGCCGGGGACTTAGCGCCGACCGCGCTTTTACGGCGGCGGCGCTTATAAATTTAGTCCCCGGCTTTTGCGGCCTAGCTCCGCTTCGTTCCCGCCCCCTCCCTGTCAATCAGGGAATGGGACAGACGCTGTGCAATCGT
Source organism: Anomaloglossus baeobatrachus (assembly GCF_048569485.1). Lineage (NCBI taxonomy): Eukaryota > Metazoa > Chordata > Amphibia > Anura > Aromobatidae > Anomaloglossus > Anomaloglossus baeobatrachus. The sequence goes on along the minus strand of NC_134356.1, from coordinate 669,094,664 downwards.
CAGCGCCGAGGACTGGAGCCTTATTTACATGCTCCAGCCCTCTCACTAGGCACAGTGGGACGCAGGTTTCCCGCTTTTGGTCTGAGCACGCCCAGGGCCCGCCCCCCCCTCCACAGGACGCCGGCAGCCATTCCTGCATGCAGTCTGGCTGGAGGACGGACACAGGCTCTGGGAGACCCAGACTAGGGATTTCTGGCGACCACACACCCGCGTTGGCGGGCGGTAAGCAGCACATTAGTGCTGGCCCCACTAGTGCCACAGTGTGTATTGGTGTACTTTTTCCTGTACCAGATATACTGCACTGTACGGTCGCTTCTTGGCTGTATACCCCTATATTGCTCTGAGGAGACAGCAACATGTCATCCACAAAACGCAAGGGTGCCAAGGCACGGGCTGTATACACTGCTTGTACAGCATGTGGGGCTAATCTACCAGCAGGCTCCAACGACCCTCATTGTGTGCAATGTTCAGTCCCAGTGGCACTTCGTCAGCCAGAGCATATGGTGGTGGTAGCCCAGGCTGAGACGCCTGTGAACCCTGCCCCGGTGACGGGGACAGAATTTGCAGTCTTTGCTGATAAAATGTCTGTGACTATGACAAAAATCCTGGAGACCTTGCAGTCCAGGCCAGTTGCTCAGACCATGGACACTGCTGTGGCTATGTTCCCAGGTCCCCCTCAGTTGGAACTAATCCGTACTTCAAGGGGGTCCCAGGCATCACAGGCTGAGGGCTCTGACTCTGATGACAGTCCCAGGCCCCCTAAGCGAGCTCGCTGGGAGAGACCCTCCACGTCGTCACGCGGGTCAGGGTCTCAGCGAGAAGGGTCTCTATATGATGAGACAGAGGTGGGTGATCAGGAGTCTGGTCCTGACACCGCACTCAATTTGGATACGCCAGATGGTGACGCCATGGTAAATGACCTTATAGCGGCCATCAATAGGCTGTTGGATATTTCTCCACCAGCACCTTCAGCAGAGGAGGCAGCTGCCCAGCAGGAGAAATTCCATTTCCTGTATCCCAAGCGAAAATTGAGTACTTTTCTGGACCACTCTGACTTCAGGGAATCAATCCAGAAACACCATGCTTATCCGGACAAGCGTTTTTCCAAACGTATGAAGGATACACGTTATCCCTTTCCCCCTGATGTGGTCAAACGCTGGACCCAGTGTCCAAAAGTGGACCCTCCAATATCCAGGCTTGCAGCTAGATCCTTAGTTGCAGTGGAGGATGGGGCTTCACTTAAAGATGCCAATGACAGACAGATGGACCTTTGGTTGAAATCTGTCTATGAAGCTATTGGCGCGTCGTTTGCTCCAGCATTCGCGGCCGTGTGGGCGCTCCAAGCTATTTCAGCTGGTCTGGCACAGGTGGACTCTTTCTTAAGTCCAGCAGTGCCGCAAGTGGCGTCCTTAACTACGCAAATGACTGCGTTTGCGACCTACGCTATTAATGCGGTACTAGACTCTACGAGCCGTACCTCAATGGCATCCGCCAACTCTGTAGTTTTGCGCAGAGCCTTGTGGTTAAAAGAATGGAAAGCAGATTCTGCTTCTAAAAAATGTTTAACCAGCTTGCCATTATCTGGAGACAGACTGTTTGGTGAGCAATTGGCGGAAATCATTAAACAGTCCAAAGGTAAGGACTCTTCCTTACCCCAGCCCAGATCAAGCAAACCTCAACAGAGGAAGTGGCAGTCAAAGTTTCGGTCCTTTCGAGGCTCGGGCAAGCCCCAATTCTCCTCGTCCAAAGGGACTCAGAAAGAGCAAAGGAGCTCTGATTCCTGGCGGACTCACTCACGCCCCAAGAAAGCAACCGGAGGTACCGCTTCCAAGGCGGCTGCCTCATGACTTTCGGCCGCCTCCCTCCGCATCCTCGGTTGGTGGCAGGCTCTCCCGCTTTTGCGACATTTGGCTGCCACAGGTCAAAGACCGGTGGGTAACAGACATTCTGTCTCACGGGTACAGGATAGAGTTCAGTTCTCGTCCTCCGCCTCGGTTCTTCAGAACTTCCCCACATCCCGACCGAGCAGATGCCCTTCTGCAGGCGGTGCATTCTCTAAGAGCAGAAGGAGTGGTGGTCCCTGTTCCTCTTCGGGAACAAGGACAAGGTTTTTACTCCAATCTCTTTGTGGTGCCAAAAAAGGACGGCTCATTCCGTCCTGTTCTGGACCTAAAACTGCTCAACAAGCATGTGAACGCCAGGCGGTTCCGGATGGAATCCCTCCGCTCAGTCATTGCCTCCATGTCTCAAGGAGATTTCCTAGCATCAATAGACATCAAAGATGCTTATCTCCACGTGCCGATTGCTACAGAGCACCAACGCTTTCTACGCTTCGTGATAGGAGACGACCATCTTCAGTTCGTAGCTCTGCCATTTGGTCTGGCGACAGCCCCACGGGTGTTCACCAAGGTCATGGCGGCAGTGGTAGCAGTCTTGCACTCTCAGTGACACTCTGTGATCCCTTACTTGGACGATCTACTTGTCAAGGCACCCTCTCAGGAGGCATGCCAACTCAGCCTGAACGTTGCACTGGAGACTCTCCAGACGTTCGGGTGGATCATCAACTTCTCAAAGTCAAATCTGTTACCGACCCAATCACTGACGTATCTTGGCATGGAGTTTCATACTCTCTCAGCGATAGTGAAGCTTCCGCTGGACAAGCAGCGGTCACTACAGACTGGGGTGCAGGCTCTCCTTCAAAGTCAGTCGCACTCCTTAAGACGCCTCATGCACTTCCTCGGGAAGATGGTGGCGGCAATGGAGGCGGTTCCGTTTGCGCAGTTTCATCTGCGCCCACTTCAATGGGACATTCTCCGCCAATGGGACGGGAAGTCAACATCCCTGGACAGGAAAGTCTCCCTTTCCCAGACGGCCAAGGACTCTCTGCAGTGGTGGCTTCTTCCCACCTCATTATCACAGGGAAGATCCTTCCTACCACCATCCTGGGCGGTGGTCACGACAGACGCGAGTCTGTCAGGGTGGGGAGCAGTTTTTCTCCACCACAGGGCTCAGGGTACGTGGACCCAGCAGGAGTCCACCCTTCAGATCAATGTTCTGGAAATCAGAGCAGTGTATCTTGCCCTACTAGCCTTCCAGCAGTGGCTGGAAGGAAGGCAGATCCGAATTCAGTCGGACAACTCCACAGCGGTGGCATACATCAACCACCAAGGGGGGACACGCAGTCGGCAAGCCTTCCAGGAAGTCCGGCGGATTCTGATGTGGGTGGAAGCCACGGCCTCCACCATATCCGCAGTTCACATCCCCGGCGTAGAAAACTGGGAAGCAGACTTCCTCAGTCGCCAGGGCATGGACGCAGGGGAATGGTCCCTTCACCCGGACGTGTTTCAGGAAATCTGTCGCCGCTGGGGAAGGCCGGACGTCGACTTAATGGCGTCCCGGCACAACAACAAGGTCCCAACCTTCATGGCACGGTCTCGCGATCACAGAGCTCTGGCGGCAGACGCCTTAGTGCAAGATTGGTCGCAGTTCCGGCTCCCTTATGTGTTTCCACCTCTGGCACTCTTGCCCAGGGTGCTACGCAAGATCAGATCCGACTGCAGCCGCGTCATACTCGTCGCCCCAGACTGGCCAAGGAGGGCGTGGTATCCGGATCTGTGGCATCTCACGGTCGGCCAACCGTGGGCACTACCAGACCGACCAGACTTGCTGTCCCAAGGGCCGTTTTTCCATCGGAATTCTGCGGCCCTGAACCTGACTGTGTGGCCATTGAGTCCTGGATCCTAGCGTCTTCAGGATTATCCCAAGGGGTCGTTGCCACCATGAGACAGGCTAGGAAGCCCACGTCCGCTAAGATGTACCACAGAACGTGGAGGATATTCTTATCCTGGTGCTCTGCTCAGGGAGTGTCTCCCTGGCCATTTGCATTGCCCACATTTCTTTCTTTCCTGCAATCTGGGTTAGAAAAAGGTTTGTCGCTCGGCTCCCTTAAAGGGCAAGTCTCGGCGCTATCCGTCTTTTTTCAGAAGCGTCTAGCACGACTTTCTAAGGTGCGCACGTTCCTGCAGGGGGTTTGTCATATCGTACCCCCGTACAAGCGGCCGTTAGATCCATGGGATCTGAACAGGGTACTGGTTGCCCTCCAGAAGCCGCCCTTCGAGCCTCTGAGGGAGGTTTCACTTTCTAGACTATCACAGAAAGTGGCTTTTCTGGTAGCGATCACATCTCTTCGGAGAGTGTCTGAGCTAGCAGCGCTGTCATCCAAGGCTCCCTTCCTGGTCTTCCACCAGGACAAGGTAGTGCTGCGCCCCATTCAGGAGTTTCTCCCGAAGGTGGTATCCTCTTTTCATCTTAATCAGGATATCTCTTTGCCTTCTTTTTGTCCTCATGCAGTTCATCGCTATGAGAAGGATTTACATTTGTTAGATCTGGTGAGAGCACTCAGAATCTACATTTCCCGCACGGCGCCCCTGCGCCGTTCGGATGCACTCTTTGTCCTTGTCGCTGGTAAGCGCAAAGGGTCGCAGGCTTCCAAGGCCACCCTGGCTCGATGGATCAAAGAACCAATTCTTGAAGCCTACCGTTCTGCTGGGCTTCCGGTTCCATCAGGGCTGAAGGCCCATTCTACCAGAGCCGTGGGTGCGTCCTGGGCATTACGACACCAGGCTACGGATCAACAGGTGTGCCAGGCAGCTACCTGGTCGAGTCTGCACACTTTCACCAAACATTATCAGGTGCATACCTATGCTTCGGCGGACGCCAGCCTAGGTAGAAGAGTCCTGCAGGCGGCAGTTGCCTCCCCGTAGGGGAGGGCTGTCTTTGCAGCTCTAACATGAGGTATTTCTTTACCCACCCAGGGACAGCTTTTGGACGTCCCAATCGTCTGGGTCTCCCAATGGAGCGCCGAAGAAGAAGGGAATTTTGTTACTTACCGTAAATTCCTTTTCTTCTAGCTCCTATTGGGAGACCCAGCACCCGCCCTGTTGTCCTTCGGGATTTTTGGTTGTTTTTCGGGTACACATGTTGTTCATGTTGAATGGTTTTCAGTTCTCCGACGTTACTTCGGAGTGAATTTGTTTAAACCAGTTATTGGCTTTCCTCCTTCTTGCTTTTGCAGTAAAACTGGTGAGCTAGTGATCCCACTGGGGGTGTATAGCCAGAAGGGGAGGGGCCTTACACTTTTTAGTGTAATTGCTTTGTGTGGCCTCCGGAGGCAGTGCTATACACCAATCGTCTGGGTCTCCCAATAGGAGCTAGAAGAAAAGGAATTTACGGTAAGTAACAAAATTCCCTTCTTCTTATAGTTACAGACCCCCTTGCTTGAGGCTGCACCACCGAGTCATCCACCTCTCTGCCCAGGACCGGTGGGATGTCGATATCAATGGGGAGAGCTAAAGCACCATGATGTCAGTAATATACACGTGTATCAGTCTCTCTGTGCTGCAGCCTCAGGCCTGGGGCCTGTATTTATACAGATGATAAATTACAGTTTTCACCATCTAACCTTCAGCGGGTGGAGGGATGGATGGCTGGGTGGGTGGAGGGATGGATGGCTGGGTGGGTGGAGGGATGGATGGCTGGGTGGGTGGAGGGATGGATGGCTGGGTGGGTGGAGGGCTGGATGGGTGGAAGGGAAGGATGGATGGGTGGAAGGATGGATGGGTGGAAGGGAAGGATGGATGGGTGGAAGGGAAGGATGGATGGGTGGAAGGGAAGTATGGATGGGTGGAAGGGAAGGATGGATGGGTGGAAGGGAAGGATGGATGGATGGCTGGAGGGAGGAAGGGAGGGGATGGATGGCTGGAGGGATGGCTAGATGTAGGGAAGGATGGCGGAAGGATGGATGGCGGGAGAGAGGAAGGATGGATGGCTGGAGGAAGGGAGGGAAGGATGGCTGGCGGGAGGGAAGGATGGCTGGCGGGAGGGAAGGATGGCTGGCGGGAGGGAAGGATGGCTGGCGGGAGGGAAGGATGGCTGGCGGGAGGGAAGGATGGCTGGCGGGAGGGAAGGATGGCTGGCGGGAGGGAAGGATGGCTGGCGGGAGGGAGGGATGGCTGGCGGGAGGGAGGGATGGCTGGCGGGAGGGAGGGATGGCTGGCGGGAGGGAGGGATGGCTGGCGGGAGGGAGGGATGGCTGGCGGGAGGGAGGGATGGCTGGCGGGAGGGAGGGATGGCTGGCGGGAGGGAGGGATGGCTGGCTGGCTGGAGGGACGGCTGGCTGGCTGGAGGGACGGCTGGCTGGCTGGAGGGACGGCTGGCTGGCTGGAGGGACGGCTGGCTGGCTGGAGGGACGGCTGGCTGGCTGGAGGGACGGCTGGCTGGCTGGAGGGACGGCTGGCTGGCTGGAGGGACGGCTGGCTGGCTGGAGGGACGGCTGGCTGGAGGGAGGGACGGCTAGCTGGAGGGATGGCTGGCTGGAGGGCGGGAGGGATGGCTGGCTGGAGGGCGGGAGGGATGGCTGGCTGGCTGGAGGGATGGCTGGCTGGAGGGAGGGAAGGATGGATGGATGGCTGAAGGGAGGGAAGGATGGATGGATGGCTGAAGGGAGGGAAGGATGGATGGATGGCTGAAGGGAGGGAAGGATGGATGGCTGAAGGGAGGGAAGGATGGATGGCTGAAGGGAGGGAAGGATGGATGGCTGAAGGGAGGGAAGGATGGATGGCTGAAGGGAGGGAAGGATGGATGGCTGAAGGGAGGGAAGGATGGATGGCTGAAGGGAGGGAGGATGGATGGGTGGCTGGAGAGATGGGTGGCTGGAGGGAGGGAAGGATAGATGGAGGGAAGGATAGATGGAGGGCGGGAGGGGTAGGATGGAGGGCGGGAGGGGTAGGATGGAGGGCGGGAAGTATGAATGGCTGGAGCAAGGAAGGGAGGGAAGGATGGAGGGGTGGATTGTGGGAGGGTGGGGGGAAGGAGGATGGGTGGGGGGAAGGAGGATGGGTGGGGGGGGAAGGAGGATGGGTGGGGGGGGGAAGGAGGATGGTGGGTGGGGGGGGAAGGAGGATGGAGGGTGGGGGGGAAGGAGGATGGAGGGTGGGGGGGAAGGAGGATGGATGGTGGGAGGGTGGGGGGGAAGGAGGATGGATGGTGGGGGGGGAAGGAGGATGGATGGTGGGAGGGTGGGGGGGAGGATGGAGGGTGGGGGGGAAGGAGGATGGAGGGTGGAGGGGGAGGAGGATGGATGGTGGGAGGGTGGGGGGGGGAAGGAGGATGGTAGGAGGATGGATGGTGGAAGGGTGGGGGGGGAAGGAGGATGGTAGGAGGATGGATGGTGGAGGGTGGGGGGGGAAGGAGGATGGATGGTGGGAGGGTGGGGGGGAAGGAGAATGGTGGGAGGGTGGGGGGGGAAGGAGAATGGTGGGAGGGTGGGGGGGGGGAAGGAGAATGGTGGGAGGGTGGGGGGGGGAGGAGAATGGGGAGGGTGGGGAGGGGGGAGGTGGGGGGGAAGGAGATGGTGGAGGGGGGGGGGGAAGGAGAATGGTGGGAGGGTGGGGGGGGGGAAGGAGAATGGTGGGAGGGTGGGGGGGGGGAAGGAGAATGGTGGGAGGGTGGGGGGGGGGGAAGGAGAATGGTGGGAGGGTGGGGGGGGGGAAGGAGAATGGTGGGAGGGTGGGGGGGGGGAAGGAGAATGGTGGGAGGGGGGGGGGGGAAGGGGAATGGTGGGAGGGGGGGGGGGGGGGGAAGGAGAATGGTGGGAGGGGTGGGGGGGGGGGGAAGGAGAATGGTGGGAGGGTGGGGGGGGGGGAAGGAGAATGGTGGGAGGGTGGGGGGGGGGGGAAGGAGAATGGTGGGAGGGTGGGGGGGGGGAGGTGAATGGTGGTGGGGGGGAAGGGTTGGGGAGGGGGGGGGAGGTGATTGGTGGGAGGGTGGGGGGGATGGAGATGGTGGGAGGGTGGGGGGGGGAGGTGATGGTGGGAGGGTGGGGGGGGGAGGTGAGTGGAGGGTGGGTGGGGGGGAGGGATGGATGGTGGGAGGTGGGGGGGGGGTTGGATGGTGAGGGTGGGGGAAGGTTGGGGTGGTGGGGGGGGGGGTTGGAGATGTGGGGGGGTGGGGGGGGGGGAGGTGATGGTGGGGGGTGGGTGGGGTGGATGGGAGGGTGGTGGTGGGGGTGGGGGGGGGGGATGGTGTTGGTGGGGGGTGGGTGGTGGGGGGGGGTGTTGGGTGTGGAGTGGTGTGGGTGGGGGGGTGGGTGGTGGTGGTTGGTGTGTGGGTGGGTGGTGGATGTGTGGGTGGTTGGGTGGTGTGGGTGGTGGGTGGGGAGGTGGTTGTGTGGTGGGTGGGGTTGGTGGTTGGTGGAGGGTGGTGAGGGATGGAGGATTGGATGGAGGGGATGGATGGGTTGGGAGGGAAGGAGGATGGATGGAGGGGGTGGAGGGTGGGTGGAGGGGTGGAGGGTGGGAGGGGAGGAGGATGGATGGAGGGTGGGTGGGTGGATGGTGGGGTGGTGGTGGGTGGGAGGAGGATGGATGGAGGGGTGGAGGGTGGGATGGAGGTGGATGGATGGTGGGGTGGAGGGTGGGTGAGAAGGAGGATGGATGGTGGGAAGGAGGATGGATGGAGGGGTAAGGGAAGGAGGGAGGGAAGGAGGATGGATGGTGGGGTGGAGGGGTGGGAGGGAAGGAGGATGGATGGAGGGGTGGAGGGTGGGAGGGAAGGATGGATGGAGGGTGGGAGGGAAGGAGGATGGATGGTGGGATGGATGGTGGGAGGGAAGGAGGATGGATGGAGGGGTGGAGGGTGGGATGGAGGAGGATGGATGGAGGGGTGGAGGGTGGGAGAGAAGGAGGATGGATGGAGGGAAGGAGGATGGATGGAGGGGTAAAGGGAAGGAGGGAGGGAAGGAGGATGGATGGAGGGGTGGAGGGGTGGGAGGGAAGGAGGATGGATGGAGGGGTGGAGGGTGGGAGGGAAGTTGGATGGATGGAGGGTGGGAGGGAAGTAGGATGGATGGAGGGGTGGAGGGTGGGAGGGAAGGAGGATGGATGGAGGGGTGGAGGGTGGGAGAGAAGGAGGATGGATGGAGGGGTAAAGGGAAGGAGGGAGGGAAGGAGGATGGATGGAGGGGTGGAGGGTGGGAGGGAAGTAGAATGGATGGAGGGTGGGGGGATGGGGTGGATGGGGGTGGGAGGGAAGGGGATGGATGGAGGGGTGGAGGGTGGGAGGGAAGGTGGATGGATGGAGGGGTGGGGGGTGGGAGGGAAGGAGGATGGATGGAGGGGGTGGAGGGTGGGAGGGAAGGAGGATGGATGGAGGGGTGGAGGGTGGGAGGGAAGGAGGATGGATGGAGGGGTGGAGGGAGGGAGGGGTGGAGGATGATGGAGGGTGGGAAGGAGGATGGATGGAGGGGTAAAGGGAGGGAGGGAAGGAGGATGGATGGATGGAGGGTGGGAGGGGTGGAGGATGATGGATGGTGGGAAGGAGGATGGATGGAGGGTGGGAAGGAGGATGGATAGCTGGTGGGGGGGAAGGTTGGGTGGGTGGAGTTAAGGGTGAGTAATATATAAATGATCAATCCATAATCTGTCATTGCATTGCTCAATCTGGCCACCATTACTTTCTCCACTGGATGTGCCTGGTTATTGTGGTGTGTACCTGGGCAGCGCTGTCCTTCAGTGACATGAATGTGCAGACAGCAGACTGTCCCAGCGCCCTGGCTGTATCTGTAGGGTAATTACTGGGTTATCTGTGATTGTTCAGTACAGGACCCGGGGTTCTGCTGGAGCGGGCGCTGGGCAGCGGTGTCTGGGGCGCCGCGCCTGTTTCCCTGTATACTCTGTGGGACCGGAGCCAGGAATCTGCTGTGTTGTTTACTCCAGGTCTCCAAGTGACACGTCCTATAGATAGCCGGGAGCACAAAGCCTGGCGCACATCACCATTGTAATTATTTTAATTTTATTTTTTTTCTTATAATGTCAGACATTTTAACCCTTTTTTGTTTTATTTTCTTTAACTATTGCTATTTTTGTTTGGTTATTTCTCTTTCCCGAACATTGCAAGCTAAGAGAAAATCACTAGAAAAGCAAAAATATAAATAAAATGTGTGTGGGTGTGTATATATGGTTGTGTATAATTTTCACACGGTTGTGCAAAAGTAGGTGGACAGTATGTGTAATAGGGATATCAAACATTGTGTAAAGTGAAACTGACTCAGTTGCCCTTAGCAACCAATCAGATTCCACCTTTCATTCTCCACAGACCCTTTGACAAATGAAAGGTGGAATCTGATTGGTTGCTAAGGGCAACTGAGTCAGTTTCACTTTACACAATGTTTGATAACCCTAATACACATACTGTCCACCCTATGTATGTGTGTGAGTATATACACATAGATATATGTATGTATGTATGTATGTATGTATGTATGTATGTATGTATGTATATATGTATGTATATATGTATGTATATATGTATATATATATATGTGTATATATATATATGTGTGTATATATATATATATATATATGTGTATATATATATATGTATATGTATATGTATGTATATATGTATATATATATATATATATATATATATATATATATATATATATATATATATATATATATATATATATATATATATATATATATATATATAATTAAAATTCCAATGATTTTTTTTTTTCTTAGCTTAAAATTTTTGGTGGAAGGGAAATAACCCCCCAAAAAAATGGCAATAGAGGAAAAAAAATCCACAAAACCAAGCCCATCCACAGCTCTTAGGCTAGGTTCGCACACTGCGTCTTTTTGACGCTGCATTTTTGTGCGTTTTTGGCCGCTAAAAACGCACCTGCGTCGAAAGAACGCATCAAAAAATGCATGCATTTTTGCCGCGATTTGGTGCGTTTTTGATCTCTGCGTTTTGCTGTGTTTTTCCAATGCATTGCATGGGGGGAAATGCAGAAAAACGCAGGAAAGAACTGACATGTCCATTTTTTTTTTTTTTTTTTTTTTTTTTAAACTCAAAAACGCAGGTAAAAAAAACAGATGTGTGCGGACAGCAAAAATGAAAACTCATAGACTTTGCTGGGGAAGCAAAGTCCTGCAGTTTTGAGGCCAAAAACGCACCCGAAAAACGCGCAAAAATGCCGCGAAAAACGCACTGTGCGCACATAGCCTTACGGGTCTCTGCAAATGGCAACACAAACTGGCTCTTGCAGTCGTGCAGGAAGGTGCATAGATATTGCTAACTGGTTTTGGCTGATAAGAGAGAGCAATAGCATTCCTCTACCTGCGGGAAAGGGGGGTTAGTAACACACTTGGATATTTATAACTTATCTACACAGGATTTAGGTTTAGATAGCGGATAACCTGGAGCGTGAGGAGGGGCAGGGACGGTGCAACGCCGCGTCCTGTGGGGAGAACCCGCACGGCGTCAGCTGCTCCGGTGGCCACCACCACGGCCTTGCAGGGGTTATCGCCCAGCGTTGCCCACGCACCTCTCGTCATATTGATTTTTCCCTCCCAGCAGCTGCCATGAAGGACATGAGGACGGTCCCGTCAGGGTCACTGACTGCCACTGTCAATCTTACACCTAGGGAGGAGCTATAAATGTCCGTCCTAACTCTCTTCAT